>NC_142115.1:32437500-32687500 GCF_056152115.1 Neolamprologus brichardi
TGTACCAAATGTTTTCAGTGGGTGACAAGTCTGGACTATGGACAGGTCTCCTATTGTGACATTTAAGCCTGATGTCTTTGAACCTTATGTTTTGTACCTTTGTTCAAATACTGTCGGTCTTACTTTAATCCAAAATAAATAAATAAATAGCAAAAAGTAAATAAGCAGAATATCCCCCCCAAAACTAATGATAATACATTTTAAAAATGAGAGAGAGCAAAAATGAGAACAACCATCTGTAGGACAGCATATGTCGCCCCAATACCTGAATGTTTTGCACTGCGCCGTCACAGATGTTTAGAATTTTTTTTCCTTTAGATCCACCAGTATAACTTAACACACAATATATATTTGACATACCAGATTCAAAAGTTCAGTATTGTTTAGGTACGTTTAGTCAAACACAAAATCAAAGCATAATACCGTACTGTACTGTGTTATTGAAGGGTCTTTACCTTATAATATAAAGTGACTTTAGGCAACTGTTGTTGTGATTTGGCGTTATATAAATCAAATTAAACTGTATGAAAACTAAATTACTGCCAACTCATCTAAACCTTCGTTTTAGTGTCCAAAGCCAAATTTTGCTATTACAGCTATGCATTTCTGCAAAATATAACCATTAATTTCAATAAACGCTCAACCAAAAACAAATGTTTGAATATACTTATACAAACCAAGGCTGGACAAGACTACATAGTCCTGTCCAGCCTTGGTTTTGATTTAGTTGGGTGTGAAACAGTCTGATGTTGAATGGTGCCACTAGTCTGCCTTCACACTGGGATAGTTACAGACAGCCAACAAGGTCAGTGCCAAAGGTGAAGGCCAGCTGACCTGACACTGGGGTAAACTTCTATATAAAGGCACAAACTCTGTAGAATACAAAGGGCATTTCATCACTTTTTCAACAACAAGCTGAAGTGCATTTAATGCCCCAACGTCAAGGTCATTACTGTCCAATCAGAATTCTGATAAAGAATCAACTCGCCTGAAGCAAAAAACTCACTAGTCCCACACACACAAACAAACACATATGCTACTGACACCAAACTCCACAGCTGTGCTTGGAAAGTTCATACACCATGAGGTAAGTATCTAACGTCTGGACTAAATATGCTTTAACACACGTAGACGGTTAAATGGGGTAACAGGTCATGAATCACGACTGTGGTCTGACATCCAGAAAGTTGACATGGAGAGATTTAAACATGCCTAAAACTATTTTTGAGGGAAAAACACTGGTGCCTTCAGAAGTGAAGGGTTTTGTAACTGGAGAAGTCTGAGCTTCTGGTATTCTGTTACAGTCTCCCTCTGATGTGGAAGAATTAAATGCTGTGTGGTGTGTAAATCTATACTCTTAGGTTTCAAGCCTAACTGAGACAAACAACAAAAAATGTGTTTAAAAAGTCTTCAGAAGTCTTTCAAAAGTCTTTGTGCTGTTACTTCTTTTTAGCAGCTGTGCAGCAGAAGGACAAACACAAGCTACACTCAAGCCTCTGCCATTGTTCACGTTATTGTTCTTCAAGCTGTTTAGCTTGTTATCTGTGTTCTAATTGAGATCAATTTGACCAATTTAAGCAATGATGTGCATTACTTCTGTGCAAGAACAAACACCGAAGCATTATCTAACCAGGAGCCAGTGTTCAGCACACCTCAATCGGTGCTGTGGTGTTTCTAGTAAAACAAGCCTGGCAATATTTGTAACAAACGGGCTAAGCACACTAAAGCAAAAGGAGCGAGCTTAAATGTCACAAGTCCTGCTAAGAAAGTGACACCAGCAGAGAGCGAGCACACAATCATTAGCTCTCCTCAGATGTTGGATTAGTATTACAAAGTTCCAGAGAGTGTTACCGTAAGGATGCCAAGCCACTCACACCTGCACTCCTTCCTCCAAGCTTTATGTGCCTGGGTGAATAATAAGATGGGCCTACAGAAAAAGGTTTTTGCATGGGTGCAGCTTAGTCCCTCATGCACCCAGAGCTTCAAAGCCGGTAGTTTCTGGTAGAAGTTGAGATTTATCTCAACACAGCGAAGCAAATGCATTTGATAAGTTACAGTCTTTATAATGTCTTTTTTTTTTCCAAATCAACAGCCGGCACCATAGAATGAAATCTCATAGGGTTCAGGAGGCATTGGAGCTACGCTGGCATAATGATCCCTGCGAACAGTATTTATTACTTATGGGATGAAAAGAGAATGGGAGGGATGCAGTGTCGTAAATTAGTCTGATCCCCGTGTCTTCTGCAGCAGTCAGTCACATAGACGATGACTCTGTCTATTTATGCTCGCTCAATAACAATAACCCACCAAGGAAACGGGACTTGAGTATATACACTCCCCTCCTGTAAGTGAAGACTCTGAAGAATTCATAGATTGCACTTCACTATGGATGGCAGCCGTGGCTAGATTAGCTTCACAGCAGTTGCAGTGCATGAAATTGAAATGGCGACCTAGATTCATGACTTAAAAATATTCATATAAACTAATTACTAATTTACCTCTCTGCTACAAGTCCCTGCATTAAGTGTGCTTTGTAAAACCCGTCATCACCACGATATGGTTAAATACCAGATATGCTTTTTATCTAACTTTCTGTTTCTCATTATCAATCACAGATAACTGCCATCTTTTTGAGACAGTTTTAAGTTAGCAAGGAGTGAATGTAAATATTAAAAATCAAAGGCTTCTAGTGAGGCATCTTTTCAGTTCCTTTTATTAATCCTTCAATGAATCTCGACTTTTTCTTGACATATTTGCATATTAGGTGCGTATTTTACCAGCCTTTGAAGAGAGACATCAAATGAGCTGTCACAAACACCTGTTAACACTCCAAATGTACAAAATAGTACTATGCCGTCATGTTTAAAAAGTCTCTCAGCACCTATGAATAATCCTGCTATCTTTCCACAGGCCTGTAAATAATATAAATCTAGGACAACACTTAATAGATTAAAAGAATACTTTAACATGGCTCGTTTTCCATTGTTTTTAAATAGATTAAAGATTCAAGCCAACAAAGTCCAAGAAAAACACGATTTCCATGTTTATACATCATCATGCAACAGCTAATAAAACTTAAAGAAAAATATTTGTCATTATATAATCTTTGGAACACGGAGGTGGATTACATTAGAGCAGGGACGTCAAACTCATTTTACATCGAGGGCCACATACAGCCCACTTTGATCGTAAGTGGGCCAGACCAGTCAAACTCCCCTTTCTCTCTGTGTAAAGAAGATTAACTAAACATTTATTCACTGAGAGATCTTAACATAAGAAAACGAAGTGCAATTTCAACAGCACATCTCAATTTTTCAACATGATAAAGAAATGCTGCTGTAGTAAATTAAATAAATCTGTCAGCACCACTTAAATGAAAGAAATGCAGTTTTTTTTTTAAACTGTGGATCTATTGTAAAAAAAAAAAAAATTAAAGTCTTTGTCCGACCAATTCTGGTCCCCAGGGCTTATGTTTGACAGCCCTGCACTAGGGTCTTTTCCAGTGTTCCTCAATGACAGCATAGTTCAGTCTCTATTCTGTCAGAGCCACAAAGCTAACACAACATTAACTGCACTTCACTCCAGATAACTTGGCTGTTTCTGTGTTCTCATTGAAGTTGTCATCACTGTGGTGGCTGAATAAACAGCATTAGGCAAATCAAGCTAGCAGTACATAACGAGTGATATGAATGATAATCAAATAATGCCAGTACAAGACGCATGATGGGCTGCAGCAACAAAGTAAACAATACACAGAAGGTTGATTTGAAATTGTCCCCTTTACTCCTTTGCCCTGTGCCAAGTGTAGATCACCTACTGTAATGAAATACCAAAAGTTTTGTTTGTCTCTATATTATTTTTTTTATCTCTCATAATCATCGTGATCAAATTGTGATTATTTAAAATGAGTACTGATTAACTAATAATCATGCATTTACTGAACTCTGGAATCCCTGAAACGATATGCTGGCCACCTCATTAGGTACACCTTATTAGCACCTAATTGAATCCCTTCAGCCTTCAGAACTGCCTTAATTCTTGGTGGCATAGATTAGACAAGGTGGTGGAAACGGTCCTCAGAGATTTTGGTCACGGTGGCATCACAGTTGGACATCAATGATGCAAATCCCCCGCTCCACCACATCCCAATGGAGCTATCTTGGATTCTGATCTGGTGGCTGTGGAGGTCATTTGATCAGACTCAGCTCATCGTCACATTCAAGAAAGCAGTTTGAAATTATCTGAGCTGCACTGACATGGTGCACCATCCTGCTGGAAGCAGCTGTCAGAAGATGGGTACACTGTGGTCCCAGAGTGGTGGAAGTGGTCAGCAACAATACTCAGATAGCCTGTGACATTTAAAGGATGCTCAGATGGTACTAAGGCGCCCAGAGTATGCCAAGAAAATATGCCCCTGCTCCATTACACAATTACTGAACTGTTAATATGAGTCGGGATGGATCCATGCTTCCATGTTGTTTACACCAAATTCTAAACCTAACATCTGAATGTTGCAAGAGAAACTGAAACTCATCAGACCAGCCAGAAGTTTTCCAGTCCTCTGTTGGCCAATTTTGGTGAGGTTGTGAACTGTAGCCCCAGTTTCCTCTTCTTAGCTGGTTAGACTGGAACTCTGTGTCTGTGCGTTCCAAGGTTCAGAAGTTGTAACAAGCGGTCATTTGAGTTGCTGTAGCCTTTCTGTCAACTCAAAGGCACTTGTTCATTCTCTTCTGACCTCAGGCATCAACAAAGCATTTTCATCCAGAGGAATCACGTTCACTAGATATTTTCTCTTATTCGGACCATCTTCTGTAAACCCTAGAGGTGACTTTGCCCAGTTTCAACTTCAAGCGTAATTCAAGTAGCTGCCATGTGATTGGCTGATTAAACATTTGGGTTAACAAGCAGGTGAACAAGTGTACCTAACAAAGTGGCTGCTGTGTAGAATTCCAATTAAATACGAAAATATAACAAAATTTATACATAACAACTAAACTAAACATGCTTCTGGGAAGACGCAACAGCCACTGCTGGACAGGAAAAGGTGTGTTGGATTATTAAATGACTAGAAAATGAGATGCAAAAGAATTAATTTGTATTTTTTTTTTAAATCACAAATAATTTGTTTTTTTTTATAATTACGGGACACCACAACCATAACTTAAAATAACATTTAATGAACTGCCCAGCCCTTTTAAGGGCTACACACTACACACCGTGTGTCATGTTCAAATATTAGGTTCAGACATATTACATACCTATTCCCTTCCCTCCATCTGTTATTATACACAGAAGTATTTAGTCACACAAATAATGAAACAATATGAGTTCTGTTTCCGTATTTACTACTTTTAATTCCCTATGGTATCACAACTTTCCACAACAATAGTACCTAGAATATATTTTGCATATGTACTGCCATATGATTGTTTTTTCCTACAGTATGATAAAGTATGATTCCTATGGTTTTGACAGATCGGCTTTTATCGGATGGATTTTTTTTTTTTTTTTTTTTTTTTTTTGCTTGCTGCTGCACTGCAGAATATCTTATCTGGTGTAATCTGCCACCATAGTGCTGCAAAAAAATGTCTTCTAGGGAAAAAAGGCTGTTTGTTCATATAAAGGTTAGTAAAGCACACACACTTCCAACCAATGCAATAAAACAGGACAAAATGGTCAATCGAGATGCATTCTTAAAGGGTTTTTTGATCGGATATTTATTGCATAGCTTTGCAGAAGACAGGAATTTGATATTTGGTCATACCCGCAACTGTCATATGTGAAACCCTTAGTTTTTCTCTGTAAACTTTGACTCTCCGTCTTCAAAAAAGAAAAAAAAGCGTGCAACTGCACTTTCCATAAACCGCAGATGTCTTCTTTTCAACTGTGGTTCAAATGGTTACACCACAGGACTCTGCTGACACCCCACGTTCCTCCGTGTTTCACCGTGAAACGAGCGAACCCGTCAAAAACATCGGCAACGTTTTTGCAAATATTGTTGCCTCTGACGTCCGTTTCTCGTGATGATCAGGAAACAAACAAAACACTTGGTGAGCTTAAACAGAGAGGGGGGGGGGGGGGGGGGGGGGGGGGGGGTACTTTGAGAGCTGTCATCCCCGAAAAGGCGCACACACACGCGCACCATCAGAGCGCGCACACGCTCAACACTGCTGGCCTGCAGACTCGCTCAGCTCTGCACTGCCTGGAAACCTGCCCTCCTCCTACATTTCAACTACACTACACTTTCTAGCAGACAGCTGTACCGCAAACATGCACAACTAAATAATAAATACGTGAATTTTGACAGAGAAAAAGCGACAGATACTCACTTCCCCAGCTCCTCGTACAGCTGATATTCATCTGTGAATCGCGTACAGGTTGTCGTGGCCATGTCTCTCCCCTGTCTCTCGCTTCTTCTTGTTAATGAACTCCGAAGATTCGCGGTTAGTTCGGGCTGAATGTGCGTAAAAAAAGTGCAGGTCCGCCCAACAGCGAGACGGCCGGTGGAGCGGAGAAGTGCCTTTTAGGAGGCGCCGAGTGACGGAGGGTTTGATATAAAGAGCCGAGGAAGCCTGGGTGGGTGTTCACTCTATCTCTCTTTCTCTCTCCCTCCCTCTCTCTGCACTATCTGACAGCTACCGCGCTCTGCGGTCCTATAAACAAGCCAGTTGAGCTACGACAAGCCACTTCCTTTTGCGATTTTCACAATAAAAGCTTTGACATTGTCTACGTTCAAAAAAGAAAAAGTTGCAACCTTTGGTTTTCTATTAAACGGCCATTTATTTAGCCTAAGCACTGCCTTAGCATTTTCCCCCTGACCAGCCAACTAAGTGCATAAAGTTGGTTTTATATACATTTTTTAAAACAAGATGCCAGTTTATGCAATAAGAACAAACTGACTGGAGTATTTGCACGAGTTAAATGATATTATACTCAGCTATATTTCTATTAAAAATTATTTGAGAAAGAATGTTTCCAGGATTCAATTCAGTTCAATTCAGTTTTATTTATACAGCGCCAAATCACAACAACAATACCCTCAAGGAGCTTTATATTGTAAGGTAGACCCTACAATAATACATACAGAGAGAAACCCAACAATCATATGACTCCCTGTGAGCAAGCACTTTGGCTACAGTGTCACAGTGTTTTTTTTTTGTTTTGTTTTTTGTCTCTGCTGCTGTTTGGAAGCAGTCTGGCAGAGATTTTAAATGTCCCATATTTGGGCACCAGTTTAGCTCACTGGTTGAGCAGGTACTCATATCTCCTATAGTTAAAACAAGGTTGAAGTTTGACCCCCAGTTCTTTGCTGTGTCTCTTCCCCTGCACTCTGTTCCCTGTCTAGTCTTCACTGCTAACCTGTCTATAAAGGGAAAAAATGCTCTACTGCTACTTCCTGTGTCCCTTCACCCTCAGAGGAGAACATTACATTTGGGTTTTCTGCACCTTATACACCTCACCATTCTGCTCTGCATAGACCTGTTGCATCCCATGCATCCCAAACAGGACCATAGGGCTCAGGTGGTTATGTCACCAGTACCACAGAAACAATTAAACTGTTTATGTTAATGCTGTTCATAATGCTATTTATGAAGACCCTAAAATACTATAGGTCTTCCTGGTGTGCAGGAAGAACTCCCTTTTAACAGGAAGACTCCTTCAGATGGACCGAAGAGTCAGGAAGGGGGTATCGTTTTGTGGTTGTGTCTGTTTGAGTAGGTATTTTTCCAACATACTCCCGTGCAGTTCTCTGAAAACACAACAGTGTGTAGTGCTGTTTGTAGTCTGAATACTTATTTGTTGAAAGGTGGAACCAGAGGAGGGAGAGGAATCAGGCTTTCCCCATTCCAGAGTCCTCCGTGATTGGAAGAAACATGAAAAAACATCAAAGATACACAAAAAAAAAAAAAAAAATACAGTAATCCATTGTTTTAACAATCAGTTTCTGTGGCTGATGGACCAACAACAGAACAAGAGAGACAGCAAGACCAGTTGTACCATATACTTTGGACACAGCCTCCATCTGGCAACAAATGCTCTCTGCAGGCAATCAAACTATCCTTAGCTGCCTGTCAATATAATGCCAACAGAGAACCGTGTTCAGCACCCATATATGTAACCAGCTGAGGGCGAGGGGAAAAAGAATATAAAGTAGAATAGCAAAGAGACAGGAAAGAAAAATTAAAGAATGTTTTACACCAACCTTATTCACCTCTAATAAGCTTAAATAGAAAAAAAGGTCTAATCTTAAAAGTAGAGAAGGTCTGTCTTTTTCCCGAGCCCAAACTGGGAGCTTGATCCAGAGGAGAGGTGAAGGCTCTGTCTTCTGTTCTATTTTTGGAAACTCTAGGAGCCACGTGTAAGTCTGCAGTGCAAGAGCAAAGAGCACTGTTGGGATAAATTGGCACGATGTGAAAGGAAGGATTTAAAAGGGAGAAAATGAAGAGAAGTTAATATGGGAGAAACATGACTTCTCTTTCCAGTGTTCGTTAGCACTCTTTCAGCAGCATTTTCAATCAGCTAAAAGCTTTTTAGAAGTTAACATATTTTTTGATTCCTACACATTTTCCAAGCTGATGATTCCTATTGGTATATTACCACAAGTGGAAGATTCCAGTCGTTGGAAAAGCACAAATGGAAAATATCACTAGCAAACAGCCATTGTTTCCATGAAATGGGTTGTATGCTGAAATTAATTTTTTTTTTCATGTTATTTTACAGTCTTATGAGAATAAAAGCATTTTAGCTATTTGAAAAAGAAGAGTGCCCAGAGTTATTTGATTTTTAAACATTGCTACTGACTATTGACTGGTTCACCTAAAATATTAAAGCTCACCTGAAAAGTGGGATAAGCCTGGCTAAGGGCTAGGCTATATAACCAGATGGACCCTTTTCCAGCAGGAAGAACTGATCAGAAATTCATCACTTACAAAAAATAATTTAGAAGCTCTTTGAAAAAACGTGCATTATAGTGAGAAAATAAGAGAAAATGCAAATTTGCCTTTGGAAAATAATACCATTATAATATGATAAAAGTTGTAATACCGTAACGTTATCGTCACTGTTTCCATTTTACTGAAAATCAGAAAAGAGTACTGACTATATATTTTGATACTAAGTCCTGACAGCAAAGATTATTTTGGGGTTGTAATGCTCCTGGTGGTTAAAATCAGCAATACAGCTATATTCTCTCTGCATGCATTTAAGTGTGTATTTGGAGCAATTTGAATATGTGATGTTCAATCTTTGAAATACTTGAACATGACGCACAGCCTACATTTCCTCATTCTTTATCTAAAAAAAAAAAAGTTAGAAATTTTGTATTTGGTATTATTTTGTATTGTCATTCATTAATATTTGGGGGTGCTCAGTATAGTCTGTATCCACGTGTGTGCATAAACCACTCCTCTCACCATCGCTTTGGTCATGCCACCACATCAGGACTATTTTTTAGCTACATGCAAGTTGACAGAAAACAGAGCTGGGTAGCATATAATTTATCCTTAAATCTAATAATTTTATTCATGCACCTTTGTGAAGATTAGTAATTAAATGTCATAGTTCACCTATCTTATCCAAATGAGTGCATCCGTCTTTATTTTCGTATAAGAAACTATGTTGGATTCTATTTTGAAAACAGCAATAATGAATTTCCGGTCTCGTGCTGATCAACTCGGCTAAATTGACGCAGTCAGCTTGAGTTGGTTTACGGCTTCCTGAGCGGCAGCGGAGTTTCGACTCTTTGTCGCTCTCTGGTGGACAAACAGTCCAACGGCAAGCGCGACAACGTAATCGAACACACCTCCCGCCAGCTTGGTGCGTATTTCCAAATAGGGGCAAATATGAGAGAGCTTGTTTCTGCTGTCAAAACGTGCCGCTATGTGTGCAGTAAATATAAGTTTTCTCTTTAAGTTTGAGGAAGAGTGACATCAGCATCGTCGTGACTTCCACAAAACAACAAATATGTGTCAAGTAATGGACACAGCTGTGCAGGAAATACAATAAAAAACTCATTAACTATGAAAAAGTGCAAAACTGCATTTAGTACTGGTTACTTTAATGTTAAGCATATGTAAAAGTACTTTTACTAAAGTGTTCTACCTCAGTATATATTTCATGGCTTGTTTCTAAAGCGCAGTTTTGGCACTTTAACTTAGGTAAAGGATCTGAATACCTTCTTTACCACCTTGTTTTTATTTTAAATTTTGTTACTTATTTGTGAGGATTCAGATTATCCACAGCTTTTGTCCCTCATCACCGTCTGGACTCTCCCAACAAGTCAAGTTTCCTTTCAGATAGTGTTGGACAATGACTGGTTGCAGTTTAACCTCTACTCCTGAGGTCCACATCCTCTTTAGTGAAAATGGTTTCACTAATCTGAGCTCTACCCAAAAATGCGTGAAAAGCCTGCACACTGCCAATAAAAACTACAGACATCAACTCAGCAGTTAGCAGATTTCTTGGAAGGACACGCTGACTAATAATGAATGTTGAATGTTCTATCTGCGTCTTTTCTTTTTCTTAATGAGCTGGACTCAAGACCTGGACAGAGGACATTGTGAAATTGGCCGGCAAAGCCTGAAATGGGCTAGAACAGAAACAAATACTCTTCAGAGAAATGCACACAAAAAAATAACTGTGATTAATCGTGAGAATCTGGGAGGATAAGAAGGTAACAAGATCTAAAAATAAAAGCTGTGAGATCAGAGACACGAGGACTAAGAATGAGACAGAGTTTGATGCAGGCCCAGATGGCTGTTGGTAATCAGATTACCTCTGAAAGAAACCATTCGCTGCAGGACAAATAATATTACAGCACTGACCTTTTAAAATCTGTCGTTATGAGATCAAATCTTCATAGGTTATTTTAAAATAAGCACCTCTTTCTACTTAAGCACTGTCAATAAAACCTTTCCTCACAAGAAGAGATTACAAGAGGTATTGGTCTGAAATAAGTAATCTCAGATATTTCAAAGAATGACTCGTGGACGAGGTAAATTTACAGTTCCCAAAATATACGAAGACAATATCTTCAGTAATTCTATGACACTGTGTAGTTTCACCCAAATCACAAGGTTTATATTTGCTGTTTTTTGAGAAAACTCTGTTGTTCTCGTATTCTTTGCAGTAACACCACCATACTTTGTTGGTCCAATGCACTTGAGTCAAACTACACGTGCCCCCCGCAGCCCGTCACCCATGCTTCAGCAACATGCTTGAGTGTTGCTTGTAGCAACATAATTGCTGCGAATTAATGTTATCAGCCACGTGGACTCATTAGACAGTTGCCCCGTTGGCTTCCTGAGTCACAAATGAATCTGCTGCTGCAAGATGACACCTGAAACTTCCCTTCTTGACTGAGTTCATTTATTTACTGAACATATTTCTCGCACAGAAACACATTCTGGGCATCGCACACACACTGAGACACACGTACACAAAAATCTCAGGCGAAGATTAGAGACTTTCCACGATAGAGGAATAAATGAACAGTCACACAAACATAAATAATATCACAGCAGTCCTTGAACAGATCAAATATTGCATCATTTGAAATGTCTCCATGTATTCCTTATATATCTGACTATAGACTTTCCTCATTACTCGATTACATTACTGTATGAGAGCTTTGTTCCTCCTGTGATTGGTGTTTGAGGTGGATACTCTGTGGTTTCGTCTTGTGTTAAAGACATTGTATCCACATCTGAAAATATGTGTGTGTGTCACTGCAGCAGGCGGACAGAGTTGACGTGGAGATGGTAGAGGAAGTCTGCGTAGGACGCGCCTCCATTGGGGCTCTTGTCTTCCACGAGGTGGCGCTGCAGGGCCTCCTCGCAACTGTCGCCCTGCTTTACCACCCACAGCTGAAAAAGAACGATACGCAGGAGGTTACGCTTTCGAAAGCGTCTTCGGTCTTAAGTCGTGCTAATCTGTACACAGCTGAATTACATATACACACCAAGACTCAAAACACGAGTTTCTGCAGCTAACCCCGTCTCTGTCTATGACCTGAAATCACAGGGTGCTACTGTGAATAAGGCATCGGGCTCTGCAGGGAAACTTTCTTGCAAGATTTCAGCTCGCAGCTGATACATAACTCACCTTCTCCAGAGGAGTTTATGTTCCAGATAATAAATAAGACCCTACAAAACTGTTGCCTACTGATTGATTCTGTACAAAACGGCATCACCATTCCTGAAAGAAGCAGTGTATCTCAGCGTGCAGGTTTATAGCTCAAATGAGAGCTGGGAACAGATGTGGACTGAACTCGCTGAGATGACAGCAGATGTGTAACATAAGGTCATCATACTGGGGTGATGCTGTCTAAACAAATAAACTCAGCCTTTGGCTGCAGTTGACACAGCCGCTCACCTTGCGGGTGCACGATGTCCCTGAGTTCAGTGTGTTGATCAGGGATCGAATACCGATGGACAGATGGTTTTCCAGAACTGGCAGCTTGGTCTGGAGGAAAAAACGGAACAAAAATTAAAAAGAAACACCTGAAAAAGATTTTTTTTAAAAAAGAACTTCTCATTCCACATAAACTGCTTTGTGGATGACATTTTCATAGGTGTGTTTTTATAGCACTTTGTTACAAACAAAAGTAATCATCACTTTATGTACTTAAAATCTTTTTTTTTTACCTTCTTTTTTCTACTAAAAGAGCTGAGATTTAACAATTTTATGGGATTTTGTGTTTTTTCTTTTTACTCTGGCCACTTTTGACTAACATCTAGAGAGACTTAGAGCTTTTTATTGTCATTGTGCAGTTTACTGCAATCTACTGACTCAACAGTAGGACAGTTAAACTCCCTCCCCCACACACACATATTAAAATGATTACAGGATGATGACCTTACTGTTTGTTAATTCAGTCATGCAAACTGGATATTTTCCACCACTGGCTGAATTTTGAAATATGACCTAAAGGCTCACTAACACTGATGGTGAGCTACTGCACCTTTAAATAAACAAGCAGGACTGTCAGAAACAGTGCTCGCAGCATCAGTGGTCTATCTTACTCCTAACATCCAACACGACACTGCTGAATCCTCCCTCAAGGTCCTGGAGTGCATCTGTGGCCACTAAGTTTTATAGAGTGAAGCAGCTGCACCCTGGTGTGGACGACACTCATTTTTCAGGATTTCATCAGGAAACTTAGGTGGTTCTTTAGTGGAGTCCAGACAAGTTCAATTATCAGAAAAGACACTAAATCATACATTTAAAGTTACAGCTGGGCCCTTCTGTGTGGAGTTTTTCGACTTGTTTTCTCTGTCATGTGATTCAATAACTCTGAATTGACGAGAAAGTATACGTTTAAAGAGACTGAGCTCACGGCTCATTGTTAGTCAGTGGTGATAGTCTCGGTTGTTATGCAGCTGTACTGTTTAAAAGGCCGTGAAACCTGCAGTCAGTTGAGACTGAAGAAGTCACTCGGATGAGTGAAAGCGATGCAGATAAACAGAATCAACTTTCCTGGGTTTTACTCGGATTATTGAGCGTGCATCCCAACCCAGATGATTATGCTGTGAGCTCTGGTTAGACAAGCATTCATGTTACACTGAATGGCATTTGTTTCTGGAGTAATCTCTGATGATCAGACGAGCTTCCAGTTTAAGTGCATTTAGTTTATTTTTTAACACGGTGGCTGCTTTGCTTTAATGGCCTCCACGGTCACAATGGGCTAAAAAATCTCTGCTTTATGTGCTGCTCCACCGGGAAGTGACCACACGGTGTGCATCTCTATTCATCTTCTCTGTGCTCTTATAACAGATACCCCATTCTTCACTCTCTGTGAGGTGGTTGCAGGATTAGAAAGCTGCACGCTCAGAGGTTTTTGACTTGTGATCACCTCCATGGGAGAAATATTGCCCAACTATAAAATTAGCTGAAATGTTGACGGCAATTTTAGTGTCCAGGAGGGCAGGGGGTTCAGCGAGGGTTCAGCGGTCAGAATGAAATAAAACAGTGAAGATGTAAAACTGAAAAAACATTGCCTCTGCAGCAACCTCCCTTGATACATTTAATTTCACTCAAATAAGCAGCCAGCTTCAGTGCCTTTAGTTCATGTTTGCCTGTTTAGGCACGACGAGGCAGCGCTTTAGTCTCTGCTGTAACTGCAGAAAATAAATCATTCATCCGATTCATGTGGTGTTGACGTGGGAAGCGACCGTACGGTGTATCTCTTCTCTTTTATCTCCATGCCCTCATAAATGCATAGTGTTTTCTGTGTATATGTTATTGTAATTAAGTTGTTTTTGAAAATGTAATGTTATTAAATATGACTCATTTTAATGAGTACATCAAAAATGAAAGCATAAATTACACTAGATTAGACTTCTGTGACCCTTTCCATCAAAATAACAAAGCTCTGCTCTGTAAATCAGTTATTATAGTGATCACAGTTTATTTACAGTAAAGGAATAAATATATTTATCATCATAAAGAAAGAAAATTTAAATACCACTAAAATCTGACATGATCTCTTCCATGCATCCATATCTTTCCTCAATCCTCACCTCTCCAGAGGGCAGGGATGAAAAACAGCTGGTGTTGAAGAGCTCAACCAGTGTGCATGCTGGGACTTGGGTGCCCACCCATAGCAGCAGCGTGAGGGGTGTATGAACCAAATAAAGACCTCTGGGCTCCAGGCTAGCTGCAGAGCAGCGCAGTGCCTCCTCTGGTTTCGGAGGGTTGGAGCCGTCAGTTGATAAAGGCTGCAGGTGACGGAGGAATGAAAAGCTGAATTTAGTAAAAGTCTTCAAAGCTCAAAATGGCACAAGTGGAACTGTCCAATGGTGCAAAGGCTAAGCTAATGGCGACTATTTAAAGGGAGCAATCACTTACTAAATACATAGCGTTGCTATTTTAAGCGCAATCTCTATGCTGACTTGTTCAATGGAAAAAGAGGTCAAAGTTCACCACTAATGCAGGGCTAGAGAAATACTAGTTTGTCAATGACTCATCAGCACCGTGGCCTGTGCTGCCGGGCTGTAACTGCACTCTGTTCTTAAAATAGACAATAGTTTGCTACATGTAACAGGAAATCAATCCTTTCTCTTTCTCCTTTCGTTTTATGAATGAGAATTTAAGGCTATGTCCACATGTACACGGGTATTTTTGAAAACTGAGATTTTCCGTTTTTCGTTTTAAAAAATAATCCCGTCCACACGCTGCTAGGAACATGCCAAAGCAACAGGTGGCGATATATTCCTAACCGTGCAGAAATGTTGGCCAATCAGAAGTCTAGAAGCCTCGGTGGGAAAAAGTAAACAAAGCTGGGGCATAGAAGCAGAACCGAGTCGTATGTGTGGAGGGACAGTAACTGTGTGTGTATATGTAAGCATTTAAACACTGCAGAGAGTACAATTAACAGTAACAGTATTGTAGAAATTCATTTCACCGAAACAATAACGTGGCGCACACTGTGACGTCAAAAACTGCGCACACTTTTGACGCTGTGTTTTCTCCGTTTTTCTCGTCCACACGTAAATGTTTTCAAAAATATCCACCCTGGCTGGAGTTTTTAAAATCTCCGTTTTCATTGACCAAAAACGCCGTTTACGTGTGGACGAAAGGTGCAAACGCATAGAAAAATCTGCATAGCCTAAACTGTGCAGCCAGTTTTTCTGCTGAAACCTCACTGCATTTAAATATATATTTAAAAATCACTGTAATGATACAATTAAAAATAAATAAAGTAATTTTTAATACAGCTAGTGATGCTTATTGTACCATAAGAATAAATTCTTCTTGCTTTTAGAATATCTCATCACGACATGTGAGCATAAATTCTAACCATTTCTCTCTGCTTCATCAGAATGAGCATCTGACACTATTTTGAAGTTACTTCATCGCAACTTTATCCTGACATATTAGTGTCACTCTGATCAACAACACCCTTATTTAACAGAATAAAGACATGTAAGACAAACTCCCATGTGTTGATGGCACTGACCAGAGGCAGCAGCAGAGGGTAGAAGTGTGTGGCAGTGCTGCAGGTGTCCATGCGCAGCACCTGGCAACGCCGCTGCAGGCGCTGATGGATGGAGCTCCTCAAGCCTGGCAGCAGCACTTCACTCTTCCTCAGGCTGTTGATGTAAACAGGAAGAGCTCGCAGATACTGAGGAAGAACCAGCTACAGGACGCACACAGTGCAGTACGGATGGTCAGCAAGATTCAAAACAATTCAACTACGTGCAATATAATAAAACCATAAACAGCGGCATTAACGTACATGTGTGCGCAATGTTCTCACCTGCCCCGCGGACACTGAAGCAGAGCAGCAGTGTTTTCGATAGGACGCCAGCGCTTCCGTAACCTCCGTCTGCAGCTCCTCCCTCAGCTCCTGCAGGGGGCGCTCCTGTACTGCACAGTACACTGACCAGACAGAACGAAGGCATCATTTGAATATCATTTGGTAGCTTCAGATGTCAATATTTATGGGGATGTTGATGCTTTTATTAAAAGAAGAGAAGACAACATCAATACCTCAGAATCTTTACATCAAGCTTCATTCAGACCTCAGTGTAAATGCCGTCAGTTTACAGGGGCGAGTAAATAATTTTACCAAGGGGCCACATGAGAGACTGTAATAACCAATAAGCTTTTAAAGAGATAAACTTACTATTGCACAGACTTACAAAAACCCCCAAATAAAACTGGCAAACAGATGATTAATAGCACGAGATAGGTGGTTTTAATGACGTCATATTTTTATTAATAATAATAATATAAAAAAATATTACAGATTATTGAGCGCAGTTAATTGTATATTGATTAATTTCAGGTTTTCATGCAATTTTCATTATGTTTAGGATTGACTCACCTAAATATTTACCTAAATATTTTAGTATTTGAATATTTGTTCACTTTAAGGATTTAGTTATTTATTCATCTTAAAAAGCAGAAAGCTGTTTAAAAGCTGACTTTCGTTTCCTTGGTGTTGCTCTCTGCTCTGCTCCTGTTCTGTTTACCGAGTGATAGGGGTGGGGAAAAAAATCGATACTGTGTAGTATGGTGATATTTTGTTTGCTAATAATGTATCGATACAGGGACAGCAGAAATCGATATTTTGTTACAAAAAAGGTTTTTGTGCTCTGACTTCAGAGCATGTTGATCCTTTTTCTGAGCAAGAATCCTGACATTCCTTCACTGTCCAAATGTGTTTAACTTTTTTTTTGGCAGCAATAAACATGACAGTTTACTTATTTTCATTTAAGACATGTTTTATTTTAATTAAGTTTAAACTTTTTTATTTAATGTAAAATTATATTTTGTTTTAATTTACTTTAAAATTCTTCAGTTGCTGAAGGGGCTGCATAGTTTTCATAAATTGCATAGTTCAGAATAGCTATAATTGTACCAGATAGTTGCATTCAGTTAAGTTGGACTAGACTGTAATACAAACCGTTCAGTTTGTCAACAATAAAACTGAAATGAGAGAAAGACTGAGTGTGAGACTTTGATATTAGATAAAATGAATATTGATAAAGTTTACCTTTATGTACAGAATCTGAATATCGCAAAATATTTATAAAAATCAATAATATCGTATCGTGCGTTAAGTATTGTGATAATATCGTATCGTGGGATGTATGGTGATTCCCACCTCTATCGAGTGTCAGAAGGCGGCAGCTCTCTGAGTCTTCATATTACATGAAAGTAGAGCTGAAATCCCAGCAGGACTCCTTCCTTTAACTTGTGTGTAGGCAGATTTTGTCACGCAATATAATTTATATTGTTATAAAGTTAGAAAAGATCAAAGACAGCTCTAACAGTCTACCCGTGAACAGTGCAAACTCCTTACTCTTCTTGCAGTAGAAGGTGAGTAGTGTTTGGGCCTGGTAGTGACGAAAGGTGTCCTGCAGCTGACGCGAGCACCGCAGGGTCAGAGTGTGAACCCTGGTCCTCCGGTCTCCTGTCTGGAGGGTGTAAGATAAAACAACCTGACACACAGGACAAAAGGAAAAAAAAACAGGTTTAGTGTACAGCTAACATGTAAACTGGTTCCCAGTATGAGCAGTTACCGTTTCATCGATACATCGATATCACCTTATTTGTAAACTACATCAGCAAAAAAGCTTTAAAATTGTCACTATAATGGATTTAAATGACAGACGCACCTGTATGGCTACGCCCCTCGTCTCATCCAGAGCTCTGGTGTGTGCGAGCTCCACAGCCAGTGTGGTCCACGTGTCGAGGGTGGCCAAGGTGACACGTCCAGGGTTAGAACCAGGAACAAACAGCCCGTAACAGCCGGACACGCGTAAATCTAGTGAGACGCGTACAAGTGATGGAAGCATTTCTGCAGAGCACTCCCTGCAAAATCTTAACTAAGAAATAAATCTCACCTTTGCTGACAAATATCCTGAGCTCAGCCTTGTAGCCTGTGTGCGTCTCTACAGTCCTCTTTAGATCAGTGCTGAAACGCTCTCTGTCCAATTCTCCCTGTGGAGCATATAAAAAAGATACCAGTTTACAACCAGACCTCACAAAACATTTTCCAAATCGTCATTATACAGATACAGATAAAAGACCTCGTGCAGTGCTGATAAATCTGATGGCCTCTTTAATTTTCTCCGAATGACTTTTTTCTAGCTCCATCTGCTTGTCTGCTGATGTAAGAATCTAGACTTCCTGTTTTTATTCTTGGTTTAAAAAGCACAATTTGTCACATGTATTTACACACATTTTAAACAAGATTTGTAAGAGTGAAGCAGAATGTAATTTGTCGCCCCATTAGGATAACTAACTGCAGGCTGCAGGCTTCAAATTGAGCTGGACTGGAGTGTAGTGTCATTTTTTGTTACTGTATCTCCCATGTGACAACCTTCATGGTTATAAATATGCCATGTTTGATGTTGCTGTGTTTACAACCATCACTTAATTCAGTATTATTCAACATCCAGGATTTTAACCATTTCATTTGTGGAATTCTCAGTGAAACAGTAGGAAAAGCTGCTGATTTACCTGGAGGTGGCTGTAAGTGTGCAGAGCTCCACCTGTCAAATATGGAATGTCGCCTGGCCAAGCCCCACCCACATCTTGGTGAGAGAGGACAAACAGATGAACACCACATCCCTGACCGACGCACTCCTTGACCACTGACACGGCCTGTTCTGATGGCTGAAAGATGGACTGTGGGAGGGGGAGGAGAAAGAAACATACGGAGAGTGGTCATTCGCCAAAGGATGAGTTCAACGGTTACATTGCGACCCTGGTACCCACAGGTGTTTACACCGTATAGCACTGAGATAGTCTACCTTTGGTTTGTTGGTGCCAAAGAAGCCTGAGCTTGTGTGTCCAGTCTCTATCAGAGAGGTAGTATGGAAGATCAGCAGCTTGCCAGGACAACCCAGACCCTAGTTTGTAATACAGTCAATTATGATTTTATCAATATTTAATGCAGCCACATCGCACAAAGAAAAACCTTTAATTGTGACATTTAGCCTAATGAAGTTTAGTGCAGTTATGCCAAACCTGTAGTACAGCAAGTCCAGCTTTGACAGGCAGCTCCATGGGAACTCCACCGGAGTCAGTTCCTTCTGTGTTGAACTGAGGAACAAGTTGTAACACGCTGCATGAAGAACAGAGACAAACAGATTGTGAAACTCATAAAAGACATCAAGACAAGACTATACTTACTACCAATCAGCCTCCGAGTAGATGCACTTATGGTATCAATTTGAAATTCCTGGGTGACTTTCTAAGTAAGTGCATTAACAAACTTGAATGTAAATGACACCTAACCGCCTGCCTGCCAGGGTTTTGTGGCAATTAGCATACTAGCATTGTTTTCCTAAAAACATGACTACCATTAGAGGTGGGAATCACCATACATCCCACGATACGATATTATCACAATACTTAACGCACGATACGATATTATTGCAATTTTTAAAAAATATTTTGCGATATTCAGATTCTGTACATAAAGGTAAACTTTATCAATATTCATTTTATCTAATATCAAAGTCTCACACTCAGTCTTTCTCTCATTTCAGTTTTATTGTTGACAAACTGAACGGTTTGTATTACAGTCTAGTCCAACTTGAACGCAACCATCTGGTACAATTATAGCTATTCTGAACTATGCAGTTTATGAAAACTATGCAGCCCCTTCAGCAACTGAAGAATTTGAAAGTAAATTAAAACAAAATATAATTTTACATTAAATAAAAAAGTTTAAACTTAATTAAAATAAAACATGTCTTAAATGAAAATAAGTAAACTGTCATGTTTATTGCTGCCAAAAAAAAAGTTAAACACATTTGGACAGTGAAGGAATGTCAGGATTCTTGCTCAGAAAAAGGATCAACATGCTCTGAAGTCAGAGCACAAAAACCTTTTTTGTAACAAAATATCGATTTCTGCTGTCCCTGTATCGATACATTATTAGCAAACAAAATATCACAATACTACACAGTATCGATTTTTTCCCCCACCCCTAACTACCATGGGTTAGGGTTATTAGGGTAATAGGGCTATTATCTACCTTATTAAGCCATAAAAACAGCTCATGAGTTTAATTTTTGTAAACGAGGAAAGGTGAGAAATAAAATGGAAATAAGACAGAGTTCGCCTGTTTGTGATGGGTCAAGTTAATTGCTGCATTATCAGAAACAGCCTGCATGTAAATGCCAGCTTGACCCCACATGGTCGCAGACCTGGTACCTGTGTTTGAAGCAATCATTTCAAAGGCAACACGATTGCAGGTTCATTGCATACATTATTTTGCCTATTCTATAGTCTCCAGCCAGTGTTTTCACTATAGTGACTGCAGCATTTGTGGCACCACAGTGGTCAAGGCCACTGAATGAGATCAGGGGAGTAACTGTGACAAATGTGCCAAATTCCACAGCTCTTTATCAACATGGACCTCAAACGTTGTGGTTGCCTGTGCAGATTGCCTGCTTTGCTACCAATAAAAGATAGAATATTACTTGAAAGAGTGAAACATGAAACACTGATATGAACAAAGTAGTACCACTGCATCAGTTCGTCATACAGACTCTGCAAAATACATCTGAAAAAACTGTCATCATCTCTGTTACCTGTCGATGCTGCTGATACAGTCTTTGAGGGGCACCAGAAGTCCCTCCCTCACAGGAAGCTGCAGGTCTTCTGTCTCTGTGATGACCAGCATGTGTGGGCGGGACAGTTCAGGACTGAGGTCGTAGAGGTGGATCCTGCTGTCATACGTCATCAAACCAACACGGACATCTAAAGCATCACCATCCTCCCTAAACACACCGGATGAAACCTTAAAGACAAACCAGGATTTATCAAAATTGCACAGGAATATTACTGAACACTGTTTTACCTGTTCATAGAGTTAAGCAGCATTTGTATTTGTTGTGTTACAAATTCCAAGTGTCCTCCTCTCAGTGCTGAGACAGACACATCTATGGCTAGAAGGAGTGCAGCAGCTTCCCCCTGAAACAATATGACAAGCGTGTCACAGTTGTACTTAAATTTCACAAAGCCTGTTTTCAAGAGCAGCTAATGATCATCAACGTGCAAACAAAACTGTAAATGGGTAACCTTCTGAGAATTGAGGATTTCATATGACCCCGTGCTGAGTTCAGGCCTCTTCTCCTTATCGACCCGAACCCCGTTCACACCATTGGTAGGCTGGTAGTGCTGCCATGGTACTGAAACACAAGAGAAGACAGACAAACTGCAGCAAAATACAACAAACTACACTCAGTTTGTCCACAGCAGTTCAATACACTGAAATGGCTTTTAAACTTCTTACTTGTCTTCATTCCACCAATATTTTAAGTATTTTCACTCAAACAAGTACGTTCCATAAATCCATAAAGTCTTCAGGTCAAAAAGACACAAAATATTTTTCTGTTAATAAACAGTACAGTGTAGAAAAAGTTGCTAAAAAACAAACTATTAAAGAAAACAAATGACAGTACAAATTTAATTTAATTTAAAGTAAAGGAAGGAGTTAAAGGGCCAGAGCCTTGGGACAATGACTACAAATGTTCTGCCTCCTTTATTATTGAGCTCGACCCCTGGAATACACGACTGACCTCAGTGTTTGTACAGACCACATTAGGGCTGTGCGATATGACCAAAATCTCATATCCCGATATAAGAATTCTATCATCCCAATAACGATATAAATTACAAAAATGTAACATTTTCTGTAAATTCTGTGAATCTCGGGCAGCTCGACTTGCGGGAAGTGTTTCCAGCTGGGCGTCGTGTACCTGGAGTCGAGTGTTTTAACCGATGCATGAAACGATACATTTTTAGACATAAGTTGTAACGCCCGCCGTTTTCTTTGTGAGTATTTATTACACGGCGTGCTGCGGGAAAAAGCCTGTTCTAACGTTTGAGTCTAAGGTTTATTTTTTAGCACCTGGCGGCTCTTTTTTACTTCTGTAAAAAATTTACATCCGTAAATAATCTGCTCTTTCACGTGATTCAGTTTATTTTGAAAAGTCTCAACAGGATCTTGAACTTTATTGTGAAAGGTTTATGTGGAACATAAACAAGCAGACACACGATGGTGTTACCATCCTTGTTGCTAACCACAACGCATAAAAACAGGCGCTTGTCCGTCAGTAGTGGTTATATTAAATATAAGAGAGAACTTTAAGAAATGAATATATCCACTACAGTGACCATCAAAACATGAAAAAATATTGTCGTAAACAGTTTATTTTGCGACACCACAAAACAAACGATAGCGTAAAATCAAACGATAGACGTTTTTATATCGTCATCCGATAATCGAACAGCCCTAGACCACATAACTACTGCATAGATGAAGTTTACTGTATTTATATTGAATCAAATTAGGGTTTTTTTTGTATTTTTGGTATTTGTGAGTTTACCTTCTCTCTGTTAAATCTTACCTTCACTGAGTTTGCCACAGAAGGGGCAGTAAAACCTTTGACCACAATCCTGCCAGCCCATCGCTGGACACATGGAAGCTCCACACCCGCCACAGCCCACAACACACTCTGTCTCTTTGCACAGTGGGAGAGGCTTCTAGAGGCAACAAACAAACACATTTAATGCATCTAATATCTAAATGTCATATTAGTTAATTGTAGCAACGGTATTGTAGTTTCATCTCCATTTTTAACAGAATATGAAGCAAACTGAGCAGCGAGAAACTAACCTCTTCAGCACTTTGTTTTACCAGAGGGGTGATCAGAGCGCCCAGCGGCAGACGGCTAAGCAGAGCAGCCTGACCCTCACAGGGCACACAGTACGAAGTGGAGCGGATGGCAAAAGGACTTGCATTACCTACAACAGAGATAAACACACAGAGGATCACAGATGGGATGCAGGTTTTAAGTAATGGTGATGCACTGGTGAATATGCCATCTGCAACCAGAGTGCTGGATAAAATAAATTTAGGAATACAGACAGTTTTGTGTGTGTTCACCTCTGTCCTCTACGATACAGGAAGTAGTTGCCAATGGAGGAAGACTGGAAAAAGGCTCAGAGGTAAAAACCTTCCCCTCCCACTCAGCCTTGTCTTCCATCATCACCTTCACCTAAAGCCAAGAGAGAAACAAGAGGTGGAAGCAAGAATATGTTAACATTTCAGAGGAAAGACATATACGTGTAAATGCATGGAATTAAGGATAAATACTAAGCTGCAAAAGAAAAAAGCAGAAATAGTTAACGATACTTTACATTAATGGACATTAGACATATTAGAGAGAACATGCATCGTCCTTCAGACTAAAAGCCTGAGAGAAGTTGAAGAGAAAATTGTTCTTCACTTTAAAGGAGCAGACAGGAGTTAGTTAGGAAAAGACAGAAAGGTAAGAGGATAAAAGAACTTACAGCGCTAGGCAGGAGCTCTGGGTCCAGACCATAACGAGATTCAGAGTTAGGAGACTGCAGAGAGGAAACGTAAAAGCTCATTCTCACAGCTAAGATGACACACAGGTGATAACAGAGTCAACACGAGCTGATGTTCAACCTATTTTCTGATTCTGAAAGAATAAAGGTTCCTCAGTTTTACAGCAGAGTAAACACACATGAAGAAGTTAGCTTATAATGTTAGAAACTTATAAACAACTTCCTTAAATTTATGGGGTTCTAAAGACTAAGAGATTATTTCGCTTTAAATTATTAGAATTATATATATGCATATTTAATATTAGATGTTTCCTCACCTGAGGTGTGAAGCTTTTGACCTGTGCAGCTGCAGTGGGAACAAACTGGTTTATGTTTTCTGGGGAGAAAGGGGAGATCCAGAATAGTAATAAGTGGTCTATTTTTATTCACACTACAGCACGTGACATCTGATTAATATTAATGAACTCACCTCCAGAGTGTGCTGGAAGTGTCCACTGAGGCTGCTGTTGGATGGGAGAGGTGGGCGAGGCATGATTGTGAGTACATACTGCAGATGCTCCCTCAAATCCAGGCTGAGGTATACACTGTGGACTCTCGTTTCCATATAATGGAGGCCTAATGGGCAAATGATTTTGATGTGGTGACTGAGGTCCATTTACTAAATCCTGCTGTGTGTAGGGATGCTGGAAATGTTGAGCTACAGCTTGGTAAGGGTTGTGAGGGGAATGAAGTGATGTCCATTGGGTGTCACAAGGATGAATGTCTTCATTCATGTTACTTCCTCGGCTTGCAGCTGGAATCGTGGCTGAAACATCAGGAATGACTGGCTGCACACTGTGGTTGGTGTTATTAACATGTAACAAGCTGCTATGAGGATTGTTGTTATTGGGTGAAAATGCAGTGAAGTCTCTCTGGAAGCTGGAGCTGGACATCTGGAGGTGGTTGTAGCAGGGAGTGTAATCAGAAGGAGACATCAGGTTGAGATGCTGAAAGCTGGGCAGAGGGTTAAAGAGGTGTCTTGGAGGTGAAGCTGTGGACCAGTCCTTCTGACCCGCCCACGGCTGGCAGGGTGTCTGGCTCTGATTGGCTGAGGGGACGTCCATCATGCTCCATAACCATCACTGATAGGTGTATTTCTCTTTGGAGGCGTTACCTAAAGAGAAAACAGTAAAATATATCAGGAGGGTTGTAATGTGATCCTGCGCTCTCCACTGACACATGCTACATTTTGGAATATGTTGCATTTTCAAAAACAGATTTTTCGCTATAAGTTCAGTTTCTATGATTTTTAAGCAAATTTTAGCAGAAACTGTCGAGTCTACATAACCGCTAGCTGTCCTTCGGATAGCACCGGATCTACATGATCATGAAACAGATCAGTAACAGTACACATAAGCAAACATGATGAGATAAAACACCAATGACTCAAGAAACAAATTGATATTCGGTTATAAAAGACTTAATACCCTCGGACATCAAAGGAAACGGCGGGCTCCGCATGCAGCACTTGAACATTTGCGTCCTCATTTTCGCCTCACCTACACCGGAAGCGAAATGCTTTACGTTATATTAAAATGTAGAAAAATGCACGAATGCGATAATAGTAGTTTTGTAAGCGTTTGTTAGTAGCTCCAGCATCCCCGGTTCTCGTTATACACCTGAGCCTCACTGGAATGGAAGCGTCATCACGCTGGAAAGTCTCACGTTTCCGTATGTTCTTTCACAGTAAAAGCCTCCAAAACGTACATATTTAATTCGGTTACTAATTTGGAGTTATACAATGGGACTAGATGAAAATGTTTTCTATACTATATCATCTGTGCTGAATTTCAGATTATTGCACATTTATTTAAATAATTTAAAAATAGCTGCTAATTCTTTCCAGCTGAAGATGCCCAGAAAACCTGAAAACTAACTAAATACATATATGGTAAATGAAACAAGGTCAGCCAACAAGAAGCTACAATACTAAACACGTGCTTAAATGCTTCATTACTTTTTTAAATGTTGCAATATAATATTAATATCAGAGTGCTGAGTGTCAGACTGACCATGCCTCCCTCTGCTACTGTTAAGAATGAACAGTGCAGTTCTGTCACCAAGTACTTTCTTTTTGAGAAATTAAGATACTGTTTTGATGAACATTTTATATGTATATTTGATCAAATTCAAACATTCTGAATGACTAATTTTCCTACCACTCCTGTACACTCTCGGTGTACAATAATGTGTCATCAAGATACAAGGTTTTGCCCCCCTGACCAAAAAAAAAAAAAAAAAAGCTACAATATTATTTTTGAGACTTTACTGTTGAACATTTATTTTAACAAAGCATCATGTGCCAGTATACCAACCAATGTAACCAGATACTGTATTCAAAATTGGTCACAGTACCCAGGAACACCATAAAAAAAAACTTTTATCTAAATGTGAATAAAACAGTAATCTTTCAGTATTCATGAACAGTCTCTGTTAAACAAACTTCATAAAATAAAACATAAAAAAACATGAAAACAAAAACTGAGAACTATAATGGAAAGATATTCTCATATCTGATATACAAATGGACAGAAAGATTAAAGAACAATAAGTCAGCTGAAGGATGTGAAATGATGCAGGTTTGAGTATTAACATCATATCAAATCTACAGCTGTTGGTAATGTGCAGTACTCTGCTGTCCCGCTGATTTTCTGGGCCTTTTCCTGCTTTTTGGTGAATCTTGGAAACAGTCACTTTGTCTTTGCAGGGTTGTGATCCTGTTTCTGACGTAGTCCTTCACACCTTTCCACGTGCGGTTTCTCAGTGCTCTTGGCTCAGCATCAAGACACCTGATGCAGTCGTCTTTCTGAGGCACCTTGTGGCCTCGAATGAAACTCATCATGTGTCTTTCTACAGCGTGGACCTCTGCCTCCTCCCACGTGTGTTTAGTTTTATGGTGGAAACCTATGAGGATGAAAAAATATATATATAACAATATATTATTTTTTCATGGTTATTTCTTTTTATGATTTTGTCAGGGGCCATCTGTAGATGCTTCTATCATGCAACTGAATGTATTATTTGCTGTATTTGTGCCCACCTTGTTTTTACAGATAATACCAAATTACTGTTTCATTCGGATGCTAATGACTGCTTGTCGAGAAAGTGCATCCATCATGCCCAACAAAGAAGTGGGTACACCTATTCCGTTTATTTTTAGATGTTAAATATAAATGACTACTTTACTTTTTATGAAATATATAATATTGAACTGGAAGGGCTATAAGTGAAATGCTCCACACACAGACTTTGTTCCATTTCGGATACTATTTGTTTACATTTGTTTATTTTCCATGAGCTCTTTTCACCTAAAATGCTGCATGTAGGACCACCATGTCTAGATTGTGTTAATATACTGTGCTGCTAGAGGCTGGTGGGTTTACTTGTGAAATAGCTTGAATATTATTTGACAAAATATGTGATTATTTCATTCATCGTGGTAAAAAGCTAACATTCCAAAAATTGGCAAAGATGAACGAGGCAGATGAAGAAAGATGTAAGGTTCAGGACCAGCAACACATAAAAGGTGGTTGCCTACTAATTTGACTCTTGTATTTTTATTAATTTATTATAAGTTTGTGTGACGGTCCCATTATTGTGATGAAGGCAATCTAAACCAAAGGCAAACAGAAATGAATAGACAGGAAGTATATTAAAGGTGACCATTATTACCTTTCTCACTGGATTTGACAGATCTGCTCGTTTTGCTGGAGCTTGTTGTTTCTTCATGTTCTTGTTGATCATAAAACATTTCTGTTCCACCACCTGCATAGGAGTCATTGTGATCCCGTGAACTGGCTTGTTCTCCACCTGCAGACTGTCTCACTGTATTGAAGACAAAAAATATATACGTATAAGGAAAATTATTATTTTATTACTTTTTACTGGGAATCTTAATGGGGAGAGATAAGTCAATTAAGAAGGAATGTTGAAGAAAACAACATCATGTCAAATCTACAGCGGTTAGTAATGTGCAGTACTCTGCTGTGGCTCTGCTGATTTTCTGGGCCTTTTCCTGCTTTTCGGCGAATCCAGGGAGAAGCCGCTTTGTCTTTGTAGGGTTGTGATCCTGTTTCTGACGTAGTCCTTCACACCTTTCCACGTGCGGTTTCTCAGCGCTCTTGGCTCAGCATCAAGACACTTTATGCAGTCGTCTTTCTGAGGCACCTTGTGGCCTTGAATGAAACTCATCATGTGTCTTTCTACAGCGTGGACCTCTGCGTCCTCCCACGTGTGTTTAGTTTTATGAAGGGAACCTGTCAGGAAGAAAAGAAAAGAAATCAATGATCCTGACATTAAAATTCATCTTGGGCAGAGTATAGAAATATTTTTCTGAGAACTTCCTTGTGATTTTTGTGCAAGCTCAGAACCAAAAATAAAATCTAATTATTTAATTTGCACTGATAAAAAGCAGATATCCCTAAAACCTGGGCAAAAATGCTAGCCACGCAATGACAGAGTAAGAGCCATGGAGGTCTAAAAGATCAAATGAATTCTACTAATGTACTGAACTGTAAGTAAAATTAAGTCTGACAGTCTGGTAATGAAAACATCTCTGCAGCAGGTAGTAGCTAGCATGACATGATATTACCTAAAAATACCGTGTCAGTCTTAAAGACATTATTACCATGTCCACCTGATTTGACAGATTTGGGATGTGTAGTCTTGCTGGAGCTTCTTGTTTCTCCATGTGCGTTTTGATGATTAAAAGGTGCCTCTCCATTGTCTGCAGTAGAGCCTTCATCGTGATCCTGTGAGTCAGCTTGTCGTCCACTCGTAGGCTGTCTCGCTATAAATAAATAAGTAAGTAAGTAAGTCTATGTTCACCTTAGAAATCCCAGCACATATACACAGACATGCAAATACAACATTTACAACAACTATGATTCTAATCTGTATCCTAAAACAGCATTTAAGGGTACAGCATAAAACTGTGAGTATTCAAAAAATCAGCTGGATTATTTGAAACAACACCACGATGAAAACTGCTGTGCTCATAAAAAGAACAGACTGGTATTGTTAAAGTGGTGTGCAATTATTAGCTTTCGTTGGCCATTCTAATAGAAAAAGACACTCATGACTTTGTGAAAGAGACAGATACCCAAAAAAAAAAAAAGCTGAACAGAGAGATCGAAGAGTGAGAGAAGGAGGTAAAGAATAAGCAAAGGAAGAATAGCAAAGAATAAGGAAAAAGGGTTGTTGAAGACATTTACAAAAAACAAAAAAAACAGGTTTGGCCTTCAGCAACGTATCACATCTATAGCTGTAGGTAATGTGCAGTACTTTTCTGTGGTTCTGCTTCTCTGGGCCTTTTGCAGCTGGTCGGAGAATCCTGCGAAGAGTCATTTTGTCTTTTCAGAGTTGTGATCCTGTTTCGGACGTAGTTCTTTAGACCTTTCCACGTGCGGTTCCTCAGTGCTTTTGCCTCAGCTTCAAGACACTTGACGCAGTCGTCCTTCTGGGGCACTTTGTGCTCCTGAATGAAGCGCATCATGTGTTTTTCTACAGCACGAACCTCAGCATCCCCCCATACGTGTTTGGGTGTACATTTGGAGCCTGAGAGAATAAAAAAAGAGAACTCACATTGACCCTGAGAAGAGGAAATGTCTGGAGTTTCTGTTCTAGAAACAAAACCAAGTTAAACTCTCTGACAATTACTGGGGTAACAGACTGAAATCAACCTGCTTGGTGGCAGGTTTTCTTCCACAGATTCTCTCTGAATCTCATCCTCTCCTGCTACACCTCCACCATCACTCAGTTCTCCCTTATTTATTGATACAGTCGATGCCAAATCTCATATTGGAGCAATTTGCACAGATTTACATATTTACAAACGTGCTTAGATATTAAGCAGTAAATGCATAGAAAGAATCAACAGTACTGAGCTGGCCAATCAGAAGAGTTGTGGGCTGCACTGACCCAGACTACAGTTACATTTCAAGGGAGGCGGACATCAGGTTACGGTGTAAGGTTTCAGAAAGGTTTGCAATTCCCTGTAAGACAATCTTTTTCTGGATGCATTTCACGTTAAAATCTTTCTCGTGACCTCCAACATATTTCAGCCATGTGTTGAAATATGTTTGCACATTTAAATACAGTAGTAAAATGATTCGAATTAACATTTAGAGCCTGAGAACATGTTTTCCACTGAAAATTTAAAACATCCAAACATAAACTGTGTTTTGTGCATTTTCACTTTCGCTTGTTGTAATCTGGATTTTTTCTGTGTCAAGTTACTGTTGCACTATAATGAAAATTCCCTGTGGACGAGTCTACACAGTCACAAAACACAAAGCACACGGACGTCTGCACAGACACTTTTAACTTATCATGAATATTAAGTCACTTGGACCCAAGCGCACTCACGGATGCAGAGAGCATAATCGAGGACAGACTCATCTGACAGATGATGACAGTGAGAATGTTTTTTTAGGTTCAGGTTTATCAACAGCAAAAAAGCCAACGAGCGCACCTCTTTTGGAACATTCTGAACACAACAGCTTAACAAATGTTTTGCTTCTTTTACTGTTTCATGACTTGCTATTTTTTTAATGACTTAACTGCCATTTTTTTTTTTTTTCTGTCCTGTTTTTTTTTTTGACTGAAAATGAAAAAGAAACGTGAGAAAGTCTGTTAAAGTTCACCATGATTACCTCTGATAGATTTGTTGCTTTTACCCCCATGTTTTTGTTGATTAAGAGATGCTGGTCTGCCTTCACTTTGATCCCACGAGTCAGCTGGATTAAAGACAAAAAGATGTTTTCTCTCAGAAATCCCCGCACGTATACACACATTTCTTCAAATAAATTGCAGGATTTACACACACTTGTTTTTTTAACTTAACTGAGTGACTCCAGCTTTATAAATTCACTCAGCATGTTGCCTTCTGCAAACAATCACAACTGAGTAGCTCATGGCGTACGTTGTTTTTAACCAGTTAAAAATATCCAACTTTCTTACTTTTTTCTTCTAGCTTTCTTTCTAGCTAGTGATGGGAGTCAGGAACCAGTGCCAATTAGTCTAATGTAGTGTAGGCCTACTTTTTATAAGCCTTATTACCTTCAGAATCCATTTCAATATCATCCAGTGTGGAGTCATTGCACTGCCGCAGGATCTGGATTTTGTTATTCGGCCCAAAAATTTGGTTGGCTTCATTTTCATCCAGGTTCATCAGTTGTAGCATTTTTGCAAAATGCTTGCGGACATTTTTTGATGTCAGACCTTCAGAGTTTTGAGCTCCACATTCTTTGATAAATCCTTGAAGGCAATCTGTCCCCCTGTAGTTAGACAGAGCATTTGGTCGGGCAAAGACGAAGGGATTCTTACTGGTGATCCCACATGCCTCACGAGAATCCACTAGAAGCTCCAGAGCCGACTCAAATGAGGGCTTCAGTAAAACAGGGACTTTTCTCCCGCAGTCCCCACGTACGTCAACTCTGGTGAAGAACCTGCACATGGTTTTTTCCAACTCTGTGACAGACGGGTCCAAGTCATCAGTCGGATCTGACTTTGTTCGTGACATGAATTCCGTCAGCTGAATCGTTGCAACCTCTCGAGGCTTTCTCTTGTTGAAGAGGATTATCCGGGCAAGCATGACTCTGGCCAGAGCGACAAAGTTTTCTGTAGAAAGACTGTCTCGTAGATTCTTCTCAGCTGTAGTATGAACCTTCTCCAAGTGGAAATGCAAGCGCTTCGTATCTTGAACAAGTGGTATCTGCTTTGCTCGTTTTGATTTAATTTCTCTGAGACTTTTTAATGCGGCCGAAGAAACAAGCTTAGTCCACTTCTTTTGGTACACAGAGAGGAAGTTTTTAGCAGCCTCTGCTTGTTTTGTATCACCGGACTTTACCGCGTTATCCTTAACAATACTGCAGGTCTTCTGCAGGCTGTGACCAAGCTTGATTGCAACGGAAGGAGCGGCGTAAATTTTGGTTTCTGAATCATAGCCTGCCAGGACGTTCACTGCAGACACCACACGCTGGAAGTTTGAAGGGTGAAAGAAGTCCTCCAGCTTCTTCATTGGGGTCGTTTTTTGAGCCTCAAGCACAAGTCTTGCTATCTGACGAAGGTTTTGTCTTATATATGGGTGCTTTTTTGCATCACGGCCATAATGATTGTACATGTATTCCCCAAACTGCAAGAGAATCCTGTCATCCATGACAGCTCGCGTCACATCATCGTATATCATTTCATTCAGAATGCTCCTAGCGACATCACTTATGCCACGGTCTTCACAGTCCACAGTTGCTAGCACACACATTGATGCAATGCGCTTTTTCCCAATACCTGAATCCTTTTCAATCTTGCTTTTTGCTGGGCACGTCCTCATGTGTTTGAATAGGTTTCTCTTCACAAAAAGACCATGACAGTGAAGACAAGGAAGAAAGTCACGGGCCTGTCCAAGCACTTTCGGTCTTTGTCGTACGACAAGAGTTCCCTCTCCTGTTTTCAAAACATTTTTATTATGTGCAAAGTTTCCTTCATTTGTTAATTTTTTCCATATATTTTGTCTTTCTTTGGACTGTTTGGGATACTGGAATGCAGCTGCAACCTCTGGTTTGTCACTGTGAATTGACTCAAAATGCCGTGACAGTTTTAACACCGGCTTGGAGCAAAACAAGCAGTAATTCTTCTTGTCATAAAATCGAGCTTTTGAATTTGGTCGTTTTACAGCTGGCAACACTGGCGTTTGTGACGCTTCTGCCTGACTAATCATAGGTTTCCTCTTTACAGGAGTGACTCCTTTATCATTTCCAGAAGAATTTTCTGATATTGAGTTCTGCTCTTCTTGGTGCGGTTCTTCACTCACGGGGGAGTCTGGATCGCTATGACTGGATTCTGAAGAACCTTCTTTGAACTCTTCATCACTCCCTGGTGAGTAATCCTGATCATCGTCCTCCCCTGACATGTCTGAAACAACTTCCTTTTTCTGAAAGAAATAAAAGAAATCTTTTTTTTCTTGACTTAAGATTAAACAAAAACAACAACAAAAACATAGATAAACAAATTAAAAATCTCTAACATTTTTCCCTTCAAAAAAGTCCTTTCCGGTTTCCCCAAAACATGGGGTTAGGGTCACTTTTTATTATTAATGATAATTTACAATTCATAATGTAATACAATGATAAAATCCAACATACTATAATCAGCATGCAAAATTTAATATCACAAACAAAGTAAAAAATGCAAGTAAATACCAGCGATTCTGCAGGTGACTCTGGCGTATCACAAGCATCATTTTCTTCGTCATAGTATGAAGGCGAAGAACCATTTGCTGAATTACGCGACTGTAATAGAAATAATTAAAAGGTGATATGATGTGATAACAACCTTGACAATCCCACAGCATATGAAAAGCCCAAAGAATGTGCAGGCATAATTTATTGTGCAGTTACCTTTGAATTTGCAGCAATCTGTTCACACTGAGGTGGCTCATCATCTGACAACTGCCCATCGCTGCTGTTATCTGATGGCAGTGCTTTCAGCTTAACAGGAGGAAAGTGAAGTAAGCAGGGAGCAACGGTGTAGAATTTTCTTTAAGTATTTTAAAGTATTAATACTAGATAACAACCCAGCAAACATTTTGACTTTGAGAAAACATCAACTTCATCATTACACTTTCTAGCAAGAAAGAAAATTAAACACCACGTCTTTCAGTCTGGGAGACGTCGACATTATGGGCAGGGGGAACTAACTTAAGTTCATATTGCAACATATGAGACAAAATTGATGTATGTTAACACAAATAGCAATAACAGACTCTCGTAATTCTACTTATTATACATGGAGAAAACGTGTTCCCATCTGTTTACGACTACTTAGTTAACAAATTAATCGGTGTGTCCACCACTTCACAGTTCTGTTTTCGTTGTTGTACTGCGCACAATTTTGACCAGAGATGCGCTATCAGGCTTTCAACTATGTTTGTTGAGAACGATTTAAAAGCATCAATTACCTTTTTATTTAAAAAAATGCCCTAACACACTTACAAGTTTATCCATCTCTGCCAGTTGTTTAAGCAGCTCAGCACGCTGCTGTAAAACATCTGAACGCCGCTTTTCACTGCTGGCCTGAAAGCAGACATAATAAAACCTTTACAGGACAAAATATTATAGTTATAGTAGTAATCATCTAAAATCTCCAAGGCTCTTTAACATGATGTCGGTTAAAAGGCAAGATTCATACTGCAGTGCTACAGTTAAAAGTGATTTAAAATATAAACCGCTATAAAAGCAAAAAGGTGTGGAAAAATGCAAATATCTTCAAATCATCCATCAAACAGCAGAAGTTTCATCTGCATTTGCTGTTATTTTCCTCACCGTAGTAGATCTATTTGCGTTTTTGCTTTGAACAGCTGCTTTTGGGACGGGGTCATTCACAGGTCCAGCTGAGAAGACAGTAAAGTTAAAAACAAACACACAAAGTGTTAAACAGTTCTGCAAACACTTGTTTAGACAGGCGAAACAAGGTCAACTTTTTAGTTGACATTTTTTTAAGTATAACAATCCACAACAGACAAATTAGATCAGTCTAACGTAACATAATCTACATTTTGGCTACATTTTTAAAGACTGTGTGAGGAAGAGCTAAAAGACTTTAAAAAATATCTACACTTCCAAAAAACAAAAAAACCCCCAAAAAAACAGGTGGATCTATTAGAGCCAACTGCGATATATATATATATATATATATATATATATATATATATATATATATATATATATATATATGAAACCTAAAAATTAATTGAGGATTTAGTCAAAACTGAACTCTTTAAATTTTAATCCTAATCTCTGAATTTCATGCTTTCCTTAAATATCAGATATTCAAGAATTTAATTTGTTAGCTTTGTCATACAGTGTTGTTCTTTTGTCCTGTGATAGCTAGAATATGATTCAACACCCCTCAAAACCCTAACACTTAATCAACTATTTGCATTTATGTAAGCCACTTAACTAATGCACCAACTAAAATACTAAACACTGCTTTGGACCGAGTTTAAATCCAACCTTGCATGCATACCTACATTAATATGATATGAAAAAATACATTGTAATACAGCTACAGCTTACCTCTGCAATGTGATGAAGGTAACCACTCACGCTGCTCCTGAGAGGTGGATGAGGTGTAGCTTTGAGTGTTTCCTGCACCCTGAGCGGACTCCACATTTTCTCCTTCAAAAGCTGCTTGATGTTGTCTGCATGACGGCAGGCGGGAGGGTAGACCTTGAATCCCACTTGACAAACCCTGACTGGATACTGGATTTTGAAATGTCTTGAAGGCATTGTGGGATGAGAGAACAGATAAATCCTGGGGCCCACAAAGCTGAAGTCCTTGGTTTGACTGTCGAAGAGCTGGTGGGGTAACATTTTTTCCTTGGTTCGCTGATACCATGATCGATGAAAGGTTAGAGCTTTGCTGACTAAAAGAAATACCTTGAGAGAGATTTGGGATATCTGTGGCAAACAGCGAGCTGGATGATGGAATGCTGCCAATATGAGAGGTTTTATACATGTCAGCGTGAGGGTTGTTTCTGGAAGATACAGTGTTCAAGTTGTTAGTACAACTCTGATTGGGTGCATGCATGTGCTCATAGGAGGTGGGGAGAAGGTTGACGAGTGGGTTCTGAGATGAAGCTGCTGACCAGCCATTCTGGGCCATCCAAGACGGACAGGGAATGTGGCTCTTATTTGCTGTCGGGTTATCCATCACTCTCCATTACCATCAAAGTTCACTGCTTGAAAGTCTCCTTTACTTCCTTGAGTAGAGGTCCTAACAGAAATAGAACATAATACCAGAATTTCATTACTTTTCTGTGGTGTGTTTTGAAATTTTAATTCAGGTTTTCAAAGCTGAAAATGGGCAGAAGACAACAGAAAAATCATAATATAATGAATCAATACCAAAACATTTAGAAAACGCACACGTAAGAACATGCGAGAAGGGAAAATGTAGTAACTGAAATCAGCCTTTCCCTTTACGAAAAAAAGGTCAGCTTGACACCAAAATGTGTTTTAGCTGAGTGAGTCACCGACCCTTGAAGCTGCACCGCACCAAATAACATATCAGTCTCTGCAGGATATTTAAAAAAAATTAATACTTACTGGGCATTGATGTTTGCAGCGAGAAATGGACAGTTGCGTTTAAACTGCTGCAAATACGGTCGAAACGAGAAAAACGTAACTAGCTTAACAATGTGCTATCAAGTCAGTTTTTTTAACTAGCTGTTAGCTGTTAGCGCGCTCAGCATCAAAAACCATAAAAATATCCGTAAAACTGATACTAGTTCTAAAATTAGTGATATGAAATAAACAGAGTGTGCAAAAATCAATTTATTTTCCCGCAAACCGCTTTAGAAATCAGGAAAAACCATACCTGCGGCCATAACCGGAAGTAATGGTCGTTGTTTACATCACAGCGTCACTGAGAAAGTAAAACTTCCGTCTATTTTTTCCAAAATAAGATACAGTTCTACAATTATAAAATAAATTGGACTTTCACTTAAAAAAAATTTAATGAGCCAAAGGTGGAAAAAATTGTATTTATTTAAAAATAATTTCTGCCACGCTGTAAAAGCTCAATAATGAGCAAACAAAGGTCATTTTTTAAATTAATGTTACTGCATCCTTCCTTACGATGTCACACTCATCAGCCGTAAGTGGCGTTAAATCTGTTGGAAGAGAAGCAAGAGATACCCAGACTGGTTCTTTCTCATCATGCAGCCATGACAGCATCTGATATGTGCTGTTCCAACTTATCAACCTAAGATCAGTTTGTTGGCTGACAATTTCCCCATATACAGCCCCCTACTGGTGATAAATCTCATCAAAATACATTCAGTACATTTCAAAAACAGAAAAATTCCTTTTGTTTACAGTTATTATCATTGTCATTAACATATTTTTTTTAAAAACAAAAATATATCTAATTTCTCAAGTATTTCAGGTAAAAGCAATCAAAGCAACAAATCATTTCTTTTGTGGGATGAAAGAAAATATAATCAGTCACGGACTATTTTCAATATAAAAAAAGTCACAAATCATCTTAAAATGTGTTTAATGCAGTCCATGTAGTGTATAAACATACAGTTAAGTACACTTGTCATGAGTGCATACAGTACACAGACGCATGATACACTGACTATACTACAAAAATCTTTCTCACTATGGGGGAAATATCAGTCTGACAGACTTTTATGCTACCAGGCTCTCCAATATGCAAATATGGAAAGTGTTTCTCAGTGAAAGTGTCATTGTAGGTGTATATGTGAGCCATGCAATCAACATCATCATCCTGTGTCATAGTCAAGCTGGATTCTTATTCTTTGGAGACACTTCTTCACTGTCATAGCTTAACCAAAACCATTACAGCATTTTCCACTGCCATATAGCAAACACCAGGCTCCAAATTCAGGTGAAGCAGAATGCTCTCCCTTCCAGTTAGATGACTCTTTAGTCAAACCAATATTCCAGCAAGGATGGTCGCCCACCTCCACATCCCAGCCATGTTTCCCTGAGCTGAAAACCTCAGAGCCAAAAACATTAAAATACTGAGTGTTTTTCTCTGGATTGTTGGGAAGCTGCTGCTTTGTGTCTCACACTGGTCAGATCGTCAGACAGACAGAGAACTGGGTGTGCAGTATTTGGGTCCAGAATGACAGGACTGAAGTGGACCTTCTCCTTCATCTTCTCCCACACTCTGAAGGACAGGTTGCCCAGGTGTTTGGCCACATCTATCAGTGCTCCTGAGACCAGCTGTGGATCTGACACTGAGCTCTGGGCTCTGCTCTGAGTGTCTTTATAACTTCTGAAGAATGGCACGCTGTGTTTCTGCAGCTCTTCTTCAACAGCAGAGATGCTGTCTGACAGAGAGGAGATCTGCTCCTCAATCATCTTCATCTCTCTGCTGATAGTCCTCCCCTTCTGCTCCTCTTCCTCCCTCAGAGCTGCCAGTCTGGACTCCTCTTCCTCTTCCAGGAACTGCTGGAGCTTGTTGAACTCTGCTCTGATCTGCCTCTCTGTGGACAACAGCTGCTTCTTGGAGTGTTGAATCATTTCATTGTATGTTTCCTCCACCTTTTTTTATTTGTTCCTCTTGTCCTGCAGAGACTTTAAGTCAGATTTCAGCTGCTCCTTCAGGTCACTGACTGCTTCTTCTACAGGAACCATTTTGTGACTCTGTCACGGCGAGTGAGATGAGCCGTGTGGAAAATAAAGGAGGATCCAAATGCAGGCACTTGTAAAGGTGTGATGGTGGTTTATTAAACACAAACTAAAAATGGACAAAAGGCGAACCGAACAAAGACTAAACTATACTGGGAACAAACTGAATACAGAACACGAACCTGAACATGAACGAGAGCGAGCAGAAACGGATTGACAGCAGGGAACACACAGATGAAACATGGTGGGAACGCAGACGGACCAGCAACTACAATGACAGAGGACACGACTTAAATACACACAGAGAAACACGGGAATTACACACAGGTGGTGGACACAGCTGGGAATAATCAACAAGACGAGACAGAGGGAAAACTGAACACACTCACATGAGACTCAAACCTTCACAATAAAACAGGAAATGAGAACACTACAGGAAGACGCAGACCTGACACTGAGAGACAGACGGAGAATGACACATGGAACCTGAACTAAACTAAACGTGAGATACAACCGAGAACAAATCCTTAACATGAATAAACAGAAACAGAATTCTAATAATAATAATAATAATAATAATAATAATAAACCTCATAGTGCCCAAAACCATGACAATTATCCAAAAATAAACTAACAATCCAAAACTCAAAATACTGGGTCGAAACTGACCCAGAACCGTGACAGACTCTGGTGGTGAGAAAACTCACACACAGGACACACAGCTCTCTGCTCGTCCACACAGAACAGTTTTGGTCCTTTTTGATGTATGTTGCAAACCACCACCATGTCTTTTTCTTTTTCTGTCAGATATGATTCAGATTTCTGTCTCCCTGCAAAGGAGTCAGCAAGTTGTTTCACTGCAAAGTTGACAAATAGAACATCTTTTGAAGATTTTCTTTTACAAATGGGACAGTTTTTGTTTTTAGTTTGTTCCCAGAATTTCTGCAGGCAGCTTCAACAGGAGCTGTGGTTGCAGCTCAGAGACACAGGATCTCTAAAATTCTCTGAACACACATGGCAGCTCAGGTAATTTTCAAGAACTTTTTCATCCATTTGATCTTCCCTCTTCACCAAATTCTTGTTGAATTGTCTATTTTTCGTAGTTGTATTTTTCAGCAGGAGATCTCACACCTTGCAGTGGAATTTAAAGTCTGTTTGACAGTGTGGAAATGTTTTCATTCATGACTGTTAAAAACAAGTCAACCAGGCGATGGTGTTGTCGTAATACAATCTTAGAAGATCTTGGCAGTTTTGTTTCCATACAGAAAGAAAATGAAAGAAGAAAATTATATGTTGAGCTCTCAGGATTTGCTTTTACTTAAATAAAGTATAAAAATGACAGAAAGAAGGAGAAATCTGAGTTGTTTTAGTCTGCTGAGGAGGATTTCAACTGACAGATACTAAACCAGTTTTACAACATTTTTGTTTTTCAGCAACTGCCACAGGAAACACTTTCCCAGCATGACTTTAACAACAACATCAACATGCATAGAAAATAAAGAAATCTTTTCACATTTTTTTATCAAATCCAGATCAAGACCGAACCAAAAGAAAAAGTGTAAAATGCTAAAAAAAAAAAAAAAGAGCAGTCATGTTTTAATCAAGATGATACAAAAGTCATAAACAGACACATTGTTACAAAATGCCTATCCCAGCTGTCATATCAAGACAGTCTAGTCTGCCCCAGGGCCAACACAAGGAGATAAATGACTGTTTTCATCCACATTCACACCCACGGGCAATTTGAAATCATCAGTTAACTGTGGGAGTAGTTGGTGGAAACCCAGGCAAACAGAAAGCCAGTTTGTGGATTCGAACTCAGGACTTTCTTGCTTCTTGCCACCACGCTACCATATTCAGACACAGTACAAGGTTTTAATGAATGTATCTGCAATATTTTCAGAAATCAGTCTTGATTTTTTTGTCTTACTTGTGAAGTAAGGTTACTGAAGCAAATCATATTACATATTAAAAAGTGTCACAGAGTGAAAATAAATTGTGTTATAATACTGTTTTTTAAGTTCCTGGGTACCACCATCTCCCAGGAGGTGAAGTGGGAGACCAACATCTTAAAAAGACCCAGCAAAGGATGTACTTGCTGAGACAAGTGGGGAAGTACAGTCTTCCACATGAGCTGCTGATCCAGTTCTACACTGCAGTCATTGAGTCTGTCCTGTGCTCTTCCATCACAGTCTGGTATGGTGCAGCCACTAAACAGGAGAGGTGCAGACTGCAGCGGACTGTACGGGCAGCAGAAAAGATCATCGGCGCCCCCTGCCCTCCACCCAGGACCTGCACCTCTCAAGAACCAGGAAACACGCAGGGAAAATCATCACAGACCCCTCACACCCTGGACACAGACTTTTTGACCTGCTGCCCTCTGGTAGACGGTATAGAAGCCTGCAGACCAGGACCACCTGACACAGGAACATATTCTTTCCCCTCACCATCTCCCTCCTAAGTCTCACATTGCTTCACACTGCTAGACTGCAACTGCACCTTATGTACATTCTGTGGTATTCATTTCATTTCTGCAATCCTGTATATTTTCTGTATATAAGATTTAGATTGGTGTTATATGGTTGGTTTACACACCTTTGTGTATTGTGTTATTTACATATTGTTGTGATTTACATTACTGTGCTTGAGAGACACCATTTCTACGGGAAACAAATTCCTTGTATGTGTTTGAGCATATGCTTGGCCAATAAAAACAATTCTGATTCTGTTGAGAAAATATCAACTTTGTCTCCATCTTGTGGTTTTTGCAGGAACAAAACTGTTCACAGTTGCGTCCACATGATCAGGTTTTATTGCAGTACATCAGGAGTCAGTGTTTGGTGAAATTATAAGTAGTGTGCATGAAGGTTGTGCTGTCCATTGGCAGGATGAGATCATTATTAAGCACTATTAACAATTTTTTTGAACATTAAAGAGAAATCTCAGTTTCAGATTTTTATTTTTTTATTTTTTTTTTAATTTTTGGAATTTTGGAATCACCTCACAACATGCCGGGAAAGGCCTAGCAGGGTGGGCAATGTTATTAAAGGAAAACAGAAAATCACCACTTCAGATCCACTGTCCCCTGCATAAATCAAGTCATACTCCCTCCCAGTGTTTCATAGTGCCTGGGAAGTCATGGGCCAGATTGTAGCAAAGCCACTCCAGACAGAAGAATAACCAAGTAGAGCACAAGTGGATAAATAGGTGAAAACTACCTGTAGCCATTTCCTTTGACTGTGCTGGGTTCCTCATGTAGTTTGAAGTGACCAACAAAATGTTGGACTTATTATTAGTTGTTTTAGATATTGTAATGTTTTATTGTTTCTGTACTGATATATTGTTTTACTTAGTGATTCATAGTTTTATTCTCTGAAATGTTTTGATTCTATTGGCATACTGGGAATTCACTCACTCTTTCTGGTTGAAATGATTTTTGTTTCACGTTACAGAGGCAACTTGCTGAACAGTTTTGTGATCAATATTCTAACATGTCAGCTAAAAATAAAATAGAAACGAGAGTTATAATAACTTTTGATTCACTGAAACACTGAAACTCAGAGTGAAGTGTAAAAAATAAAATTAAAGCCTTATTATAAAACATCAGAAGATCAAACTAGCAGAGATGGCTGACAGTGTGATTAATAATTTCCCTAAAATGAACCCTGCTGCTGTGCTGAAAAAACAGTTAAAATAAAGAATCACTTTACAATCAAATCTCAATCTCACAAATTTTGATATCAGAGGTTTTGGCGTCTTTTGCATTTACAATACTGAAAAATGGGAAGAGTTTCTCAGTGAAAGTGTCTCTGTGAGTGCAGATGTGAGTCATGTCTTCAGGGTCATAGAAGGACACCTCCCCCCTGTCATAGTCCAGCTGGACTCTGATCCTCTGGAGACTCTTCTTCACTGTCACAGTCTGACCAACAACATTAATGTATTTTCCACTTTTATGCCATAAACACCAGATTCCATCTTGTGGTGAAGCAAAACACTTTCCCTTTCTGTCAACTGACTCTTTAACTAAACCCATAGCCCAGTCAGGATGGTCTCCCACCTCCACCTCCCAGCTGTGTTTCCCTGAGCTGAAACCCTCAGAGCCAAAAACAGTGGAATATTTACTGTTTCTCTCTGGATTATCAGGAAGCTGCTGCCATGTGTCTCCATTCCTCACACTGGTCAGATCATCAGACAGATAGAGACAGTCACTTGCAGTGTTTGGGTCCAGAATGACAGGACTGAAGTGGACCTTCTCCTTCATCTTCTCCCACACTCTGAAGGACAGGTTGCCCAGGTGTTTGGCCACATCTATCAGTGCTCCTGAGACCAGCTGTGGATCTGACACTGAGCTCTGGGCTCTGGCTCTGCTCTGAGTGTCTTTATAACTTCTGAGGAATGGCACGCTCTGTTTCTGCAGCTCTTCTTCAACAGCAGAGATGCTGTCTGACAGAGAGGAGATCTGCTCCTCAATCATCTTCATCTCTCTGCTGATAGTCCTCCCCTTCTGCTCCTCTTCCTCCCTCAGAGCTGCCAGTCTGGACTCCTCTTCCTCTTTCAGGAACTGCTGGAGCTTGTTGAACTCTGCTCTGATCTGCCTCTCTGTGGACAACAGCTGCTTCTTGGAGTGTTGAATCATTTCATTGTATGTTTCCTCCACTTGTTTGTATTTGTTCCTCTTGTCCTGCAGAGGCTTTAAGTCAGATTTCAGCTGCTCCTTCAGGTCACTGACTGCTTCTTCTACAGGAACCACTTTGTGACTCTGGTGGAGAGAAAACTCACACACAGGACACACAGCTCTCTGCTCGTCCACACAGAACAATTTTGGCTTTTTCTGATGATCATTACAAAATACATCTCGTTTCCTCTTCTTTTTTACTGTCTCTGATGATTTGTCTTCCTGTCTTTGAGCAAAAGTGTCAGCAAGTTCTTTCAGTGTAAAGTTTATATCAGGATGATCCTTTGAAGATTTTCTTTTACAAATGGGACAGTTTTTGTTTGTAGTTTGTTCCCAGAATTTCTGCAGGCAGCTTGAACAGAAGCTGTGGTTGCAGCTCAGAGACACAGGATCTCTGAAAGTCTCTGAACACACATGGCAGCTCAGGAAATTTTCAAGAAGAGGTCTCTCAGCCATTTGATCTTTAAGTATTTTTAACTCACCAAATTAGTGTCTCTTCAACTTTCTGATTAAAATCCTCCAAACGTGTGTTTTGCAGCAGAGATCTGACTCCCTGTAATGGCGTCTCAGCTCAGTTCAAAAGTGTCGAAATTTACTTTCACTTTCATGAATCACGGTCACGTGTTAAACTGAAAGACGAATATGTTATTTGTGTCCACCAGAGGACGCTGTTAGTGTCATTCAGACAGTTTTGCAGTTTGTGCTTCATAGAAAAACATAAAAGCCAAAATGTAAAAAATGTTTACCTTTTGAGTTTTTTATGCTAACAGAACATAAAAATGACACAAAGAAAATGAAGCTGTGGTGTTTCAGAAGCTCAAGTATCACAAGTCAGCTTGTTTTCAGAACTTTTGTTTGCAGCTTGAACAGAAGTTGTGGTTGAAGCCAAGGTCATAAATTTGGATTCAACATTGAGATTGACAACCTGCCAGATCCCTGCTCTCATCCCCTCCCCTAAAAAGACATAATAGGTTTGATTAAAATGCAACTGAAACATATCAAACCAAATGCTTATTTATACAAAAATAGAATAAATCATTAAGGGAAATATGCTTGTTATAAACCAAATGTATACAAGTCAAGTACATTTCATTTGATCAGATCCCCCCCCCCCCCCTTGCTTTTAGTCAGTTAATAAGTGTCACAGTTTACTGTTCACACTCAAAAAAACCCCCAAAAAAGCAAAGAAATCAGTCAGATTTTGACCTGATCAAATATTTACATGAGAAACACGAGAAATATTCAGAAACTATGTTTTTAAAAGAAACAAGAATATAAAAAGCCGCCCATCACATACAGTTAAAATAAACAATCACTTTAAAATTCATCAGATTTTGATATCAGATGTTTTGCATCTCCTGCCTCTCCAATACTGAAATATGGGAAGAGCTTCTCAGTGAAAGTGTCTCTGTGAGTGCAGATGTGAGTCATGTCTTCAGGGTCATAGAAGGACACCTCCCCCCTGTCATAGTCCAGCTGGACTCTGATCCTCTGGAGACTCTTCTTCACTGTCACTGTCAGGGTTGGTTGAGGACCCAGATGTGGAACATTCTGAATGGAGAAAGTGTGTTTATTTACAAAAAGCTATGAAACAGTGCCAACAGTCCACAGTGTGTTCCCATTTTCCAGGCTGTGATTCCTCTCCTTGATATGTGGTGAAGTTTTGTCCTCCTTGGTGCCTTTGTACACAGTGTACTGCTCCCTCCACATGTTTCTGCATTTGACCTAGAAACGAGAGATATCACAGTGAGTACAGTCTTATCCACCAGCTGACAAAAACACTTAAACCAGTTCACAGGAGAAAACAGAAACAACGATCATATGAGCTGGCCAACTAACTGTGTTCCTAGTATAACAATCCCACGCCAACTGCCGCTCCACTGCTCTCTTAAGTAGGGCTCATTCATAGGCAGATCGGCAGCAGGTGAGTTTTTAATCCCAGGTGTGGCTGGCTCAAAGGCGGGAGACTCTCCAGGCCTGGTGTGGCAACAAAAACCAACATACCACACACACACACACACACACACACACACCTGCACAGAACAGACTGCTCTTTAATTCTTTTAAAGTCTCTTAAAGAAGTAAATTCTGAAACTGAAGGTTTCTGATTCTTAAATCAAAAACTAAAGTTTAAATCAACAACCGAGGTGTGGGATTTGGAACAAAAGGAAGGATAAGTGTGACCTACTTAACATCGACTGATTGTGTTTATGTGTTCCTGTTTTATTAAAGATGGCAGCTTTTATTTCAAGGTTTCTTCACTGTGCTTTGCTCCATCACTCCTGTGAACCCAGAACAGGTCCATTATCTTATAAATCTGTTTTACAGTGACATCAGTGCAACAACTGATTCAAGAAAACAGTTTCAGCACAACGAGAGTATTGAAGAAAACCCAAGAATCAAATGTTCTTTTATTCTAAGAAATCAATTTAATTTAAAAACAACAATAAAGGTAGAAATTTCTGTGATAAATGTGTTTAAACTCGCATTGAACTATAGATGAACTCAGTCTTACTCTGTCTTAATGTTCTGTTTTACCTGTTAAGTGAAGTTATTTCTAACATTTGTGATTTACATTTAAAAATGTGAGAAACTGGAAATAAAATGTTTAAAAAACATTTTTCCATAAAAAAAATATGAACCTTTGTCTCCATCTTATGAGTAAATATAATATATGAATAAAGCACCAATATTATAATTTCTGTGATCAATGTGCTTGAATTAAATAACACTAAATGCTGGGTTAAATGTCTGAGAGCTGATTTTCAGGAAAAATAACTACAACAATAAAACAAAAAACTTCACTGCTGGTGCTGATGAGTAAAATATTAATCAGCCATAGACAATATGTTTGCCAATAATAAGAAAATTTAAAAAGCAAAAGTTTTACAATAAAGCTTTGCAACTGCAACTTTCCCTCATGAGAAAATGTTCACCTTATAATGAAATCTCAGTCTGACTTAATATCAAGTTTTGGCAGCAGGTTTAAAAAAAGATTAAATTGGCAAAAAGAATAAATTAAGTTTTATTGGTTTGAATTAATCACTCATCATTTTTCTCTGACAATTATAGTAACTCAACATTTCTTAATAACTCCTGACAAATTATTTATTTAGACCCAGAGTTTATGGAAATACAAGAAAAAGATGTTTTATTTGTCTATTTAAAATATTTACAGATGAACTTGGTTCAGTCTTAATGTTCTGTTTTACCTGTTAAGTGAAAGCATTTAATTATTTAACTTTAAAATTTTGAGAAACTGGAAATAAAATGTTTAAAAAACCTTTGATAATATGAATTTTGTCTCCAACTTGGGAGTAAATAGAATATACAAAAAAACACCAATATTATAAAGTTGGACCTTCATCTGACATCTCTGCAGCTCCAAGAATTGATTCTGTTCATCTGGACGAAGCGTTTTCAGTGGGAGAAACATTTTGTCACTCACCCAAGTGACATGTTCAGTCTCAGCTGACTGCAGGTTTCCCCAATCTTATAAACAGTACATTTGCATAATGACTGAAACCAGCACCACTTTACGTAAAAAGGGAAAGACCATCAGGATGCATCAATACGTTTTCATACAAACTATTTCCAGCTCTGCTCTGTCAGTGTGAATATTAAATTTACTGTTAAACAACATAAGTTAGAGTTTATAAAGATGCAGATGAGGTGTGAGAATGTAAACTTTATCCATGATTACATTTGATTTCTGCCTGGTAATGTTTCACACTGAGGATCAGACCAAAGTGAGAATCAGTGACTCCATCAAAACAAACTGCACAAGTCTTCTCTGATATGCAGTTTAAGAGAGTTGAGGTTAAATGTGAATGTTTGTCTGAAAATAAGAATAAGTAGTTGCTTAAAATAAATTCTGGATTTTATCAAATCTGATTATGATTATTTCAAGAAAACAGCTTCAGCACAACAAGAATATTTACAAACCAACAGAAGCAAATAATCTTTTATTCTAAGGAGTCAGTTAAATATAAAAAGAACAATGAAAGTGAGTTTCCATGTTAAATAAAACGAAACCAATGACTAAATGTGTCTGAAAAGCTGATTTTCAGTCAAACACAACAACAACAGAATCACTGAATTTGATTTATTTCACTTCACAAAGACATTTTGTGATTTTCAATAATCAACTGAAATGGCTGAAATGAAGATGCTGCTGAAGTAAACATATTGTAATTTTATCTGTTTAAACATTTTTAACCTGCTGATGAGACAGTTTCAGAACTTAGAAGTCATTTCTTTGAATTTGGAACACTTTAAAGTAGATGTGTTACTATAAAATGTTATTTTACTGACAACAAGATGCTGACAATCAGGAAAATTAAGATCTTGTAGTTGTAAAGTTGACTCTTGCTGATGTGACACAAGTTTAATCATTAATCCTTCTTTTAAGAAGTGTCACAGTTTACTGTTCACACTCAACAACTTTGAAAAGCAAAGAAATCATCATTCAGATTTTAAAATTATCAAAAATATTTACATAAACAACATCAGAAATAGTCTGAAAATATTAATTTAAAAGAAACAAGAATATAAAAAGCAAAAGTGTTTTTTTTTTACAGAAACTCGAGTGGCTCACAAGATTTTCACTTGAAAAAGTTTCTTTGGTTTTCAATGAATTGCTAATAGTTTCATTAATTCAACAAATAAAATAAAACCTGATAATGAAGTTAAACAATTTGATTAATAATTTCACTAAAATTAAGCTGCTGCTGGACTTAAAAAGCAAACATAGAAACAAAACAAAAAAAAACCCAGTGAAAACAAAGACTCGCAGTCAAATCTCAATCTCACAGATTTTGATATCAGAGGTTTTAGCGTCTCCTGCATTTACAAAACTGAAATATGGGAAGAGTTTCTCAGTGAAAGTGTCTCTGTGAGTGTAGATGTGAGTCATGTCTTCAGAGTCATAGAAGGACACCTCCCCCCAGTCATAGTCCAGCTGGACTCTGATCTTCTGGAGACTCTTCTTCACTGTCACAGTCTGACCAACAACATTAGTGTATTTTCCATTGCGATGTGTTAAACACATGCCCCCTAGTAAAAAAGTAAAAAGCAGAAAGTAAATTTTATCTGACCAGATTCCATTAGTATTACTGTAAACTGAGTACGTCCTGTAAGTAGTTTGAGTTCAGGGACACAGGATCTCTGAATGTATCTGAACACGTTACAAAATACATTTAACAAGTATTTTGATCATTCACTTAAAGAAGCAGCAGCGCTCTTAAGACGCACATAACATTTGTGTCCGCCAGAGGGCGCTGTCTGTGTCATTCAGATAGTTTTCAGTTTGTGCTCCTTAAAACGACACAAAAGCGAAAATGTAGAAAATCATGACCTCTCCATTTAAAAAAACAAAAGCTAAACAGAACATAAAAATTACACAAAGAAGGTGAAGCTGTGGTGTTTCAGAAGTTCAAGTAGGACAAGTCAGCATGTTCTCAGAGCTTTTATCTTCAGTTTGAACTAAAGTTGTTGTTGCAGCCAAAGACATAAATTTGGATTCATCACAATTTGAAAGCTGAAATACATAAAATCAAAAGTTTATTTTTTCAAATAATACATAATTAAAATATGCTTGTTATAAACTAAATAAAGTGAAGTTAATTTCCTTTGACCAGATTCAATCAAAGATGACTGTATTACTGTAAGTAGTTCGAGCTCAAGGACACAGGATCCCTGAATGTCTGTGAACACATTACAGTTCAGGAAAGTTTCTACACTCAACAAATGTCACGTCTTTGCAGCTTGTACGTTACAGTCCTTCAAGAAAGCAAAGTTCTTTTAGAGAGCTCACCTGTTGTAATAGTGTTCTACTTAATTAATAATCACCAAACACAATATCTGCTTTTACTACCTGGGCTGTGGCCTCAAACCTGCATAAGATTTTAGATCTCTAGACTTCCAAGTTACAAGTTTGTCATGAACTGAAATGTGATGAACTGACCAGTGTGAGAAATACCAATAAATAAATAAAAGAATCACAGTAGACACAGAGAAACCAGAAATTCTAATAATTAAACAAACAAACAAACAAACAACCAAACTGATATAAACTCGTTGATATAACTTAATATGACATGTAATGGCGTCTCAGCTCAGTTTAGCAGTGTCAGAATTTAATTTGGATCACAGTCACGTGATAAACTGAAAGACGAACGTATTATTTGTGTCCACCAGAGGACGCTGTTGGTGTCATTCAGATGGTGTTCCAGTTTGTGTGTCATACAAAAACAAAAGCCAAAATGTAAAAAAAAAAAAAGTTCAACTCTTCAGCTTTTTAATGCTAAACAGAATATATCAATGACACAACAAAGATGAAGCTATGGTGTTTCAGATGTTCAAGTACCACAAGTCTATCTATTACCAAGAAATACATTAAAATAAAATAAAATAAATAAAAACATGACAGTGGACAATGACAAACTAGGAATACTAATGAAAAATAAATTGATATAAACATGTTGATATAACTTAATATGACATGATAGAAAATTAATTGTAGTTGTGTGTTTCTGCTGCATTTGAATGTTCAGTGATGGACGATCAATACAATTAAATAACAAAGATATTATTACTAAATTATTATTTGTTCCAGTGTTAGTGTGTGACTGTGCCTTTGTAGTCATGTTTGTGAAATGTTCATCTTCTGTAGGTTCCCAAGTAGAGGGTCAGGACTTTCTACTGAATGAAAATGGAATAGAAACACTTGAAACTGACAACATAGAAACATTTACTGTCACATGTCATAAATCAGATTCTGGTGATTATAAAAATAATCACAAGCCCATACTTTCTTTTCCATATAATAAGAAATTGAAATCATCAGACTTCAATACTGGTTGATATCATATCTAAATATATTTTACTGTCATCTGACAACCTTTAATAAGGTATGATGTTTAAAGTACTACTGCTTTTGAAGTTGCCAGTCAGAGTCCCCTTTTTATGAAAAAGACTTAAAAAGAGAAAAATAGTGAAGAACTCTCATAAATGCATTAAATGAATCCACGAATAGACAACAAATTACTGTGTTACAGTAGCCAATGAAACAGAAAATACAAAAAATTTGAAAAGCTCAATCAATCAAAATCTAATATGACACAATAAGGCGCTTGCATCTAAACTGAGTACAAGGATTGTGGTGTGAGGTATAGATTTTCGGTATTTTTTTTTTGTGCCAGTGATGCTGAAAATGTTGTTGAAGGAAGTGTTAATATGACATGACAGAACATCAATGATAGTTGTGGGTTTCTGCTGCATTTGATGAAGACAGTTAAACAACAAATATATTATTCAAAAATTATTTGTTTGTGTGCCACTGTGCCTTTGTTGGTCATGTTTGTAAAATGTTCATCTTCAGTAGGTTCCCAAGTGAAGGGTCAGGACTTTCTACTGAATGAAAATGGAATAGAAATACATAAAATAGAGAAATTTCCATGACACAATGAGTCCAGCAGCCAATGGAACAGAAAATACAAAGAAGTGATGAGCTCACTGGACCAACAGTTAATATGACACAATAAGGAGCTTACATCTTAACTGGGTACAGGGTGTGAGTGTGAGGTGTAGATTTTCTGTATCCTCGTGTCAGTGAAGCTGAAACTGTTGTTGAAGGAAGTGTTTATCTGCAGGTCCAGTAAGAGGTGCAGAGGATGGTCTGGGTCCATTATCTACAGCAGTTCACCACACCAGCAGTCACTAGGATGGAGGAATCCAGTCAGGTTGTTGACTCAAACAGGATTCAAACAGCAATGATGAATTCTCTCATCAAGGCAATTGCATCACTCCCTGTGCCAAAAAAAATGAGCGTATGATTACTGTGTTGATTACTGTCTAAACCATCAAAGTATGTTTTAGACCCCATTTTCTACAAAACTGCTCAAAGAAGTCCTGCCATTAATTAATGCTTCAATATTAAATATGATCAACCTATCTCTAATAATTGGCTATGTACCACAGGCCTTCAAGCTGGCTGTAGTTAAACCTTTACTCAAAAAGCCATCTCTAGACCCAGCAGTCTTAGCTAATTATAGGTCAATCTCCAACCTTCCTTTTATATCAAAAATCCTTGAAAGAGTAGTTGTCAAACAGCTAACAGATCATCTGCAGAGGCTTATTTGAAGAGTTTCAGTCAGGTTTCAGAGTTCATCACAGCACAGAAACAACTTTAGTGAAGGTTACAAATGATCTTCTTATGGCCTCTGACAGTGGACTCATCTCTGTGCTTGTCCTTCTTGACCTTAGTGCAGCATTCGATACTGTCGACCATAATATCCTATTAGAGCGATTAGAACATGCTGTAGGTATTACAGGTACTGCGCAGCAGTGGTTTGTATCATATCTATCTAATAGACTCCAATTTGTGCATGTAAATGGAGAGTCCTCTTCACCCACTAAGGTTAATTATGGTGTTCCATAGGGTTCAGTGCTAGGACCAATTCTGTTTACATTATACATGCTTCCCTTAGGCAGCATCATTAGAAGACATAGCATACATTTTCACTGCTATGCAGATGACACCCAGCTCTATCTGTCCATGAAGCCAGATAACACACACCAATTAGTTAAACTGCAGGAATGTCTTAAAGACATAAAGATCTGGATGACCTCTAACTTTCTGCTTCTTAATTCAGATAAAACTGAGGTTATTTTACTCGGCCCTGAAAATCTTAGCAATATGGTATCTAACCAGATTCTTACTCTGGATGGCATTACCTTGGCGTCCAGTAATGCTGTGAGGAACCTTGGAGTCATTTTTGACCAGGACATGTCCTTCAATGCACATATTAACCCTTTAAAGCCGGTCGGAGCGAGCACGCTCTGTTTTGCGTAACTATTTTTAAATCCCGGTAGCTCTGCAACCACGTAAGCTAGCGCAATAATTTTTTTTGCATATGAAACCGGAGGAGTTGTACTTACATCTTGTGCCATCAGCTTGTCCTCGGTCACAGTTTCCTTCCACATATAGCTTTGCAAAAACTGCATAAAAAGCACTTGCAGCAACAAAAACATAATATTCCAGAAACACGCTTTGCCGATCCGATCAGCTGTTTGTAACACTTCCTACATTGAAACAGACGCCAGCGCGAACGATCGCGTGTCCGCCATTTCCTGCCCGAAACCGGAAGTGACATCATTTTCGCGGAAAATGTAGTTTTTTACTTGTAGGCCTCGAAAGCCTATACTGGTGTTTTTATAAGTCATGTTTGACTTTATGACTTTCTGTGTCGTTTCTGGGATGCTTAGGACTCATATTGCACTGCTGGAAATAGTTTATTTTGATGCATATGCTGTTTTTTTGCAAATTTGCATCACAGGATTGTTTTTCGTTTTTCCTGCAGTGTATAAAAATTGTTGTATCTCAAAAATAAAACTATGAAGACACTCAAAATAAATTTCCTGTGGTGGGAAACTATTTTGTGCAACTTTTTTGTATTTACAGTTTTGAGGGATAAGCCTCTTAAATTTCTCCAAGTAGAAATATATGTAAAAAAAACAAAAACGATTTTCAAATCTTTTGTAGTTTATTGCACTTTTTTGCAATTAGTGTAGTTACTATGGACTTAATGCAGACATATTATTAAAATCTGGGCTGTAATGGTTGTATTGTTGTATAGCAATTTGAAATGCTCCCAAAAATGGCTCCACAGCATGTAAAAATATGATATAAGCTCTGGCGGACTTGGTTCTATGGTAGGTCTTAAAGGGTTAAACAAATATGTAAGACTGCGTTCTTCCATTTGCGCAACATCTCTAAAGTTAGAAATATCCTGTCTCTTAGTGACGCTGAAAAACTAGTTCATGCCTTTATTACTTCCAAGCTGGACTACTGTAATTCATTATTATCAGGATGTCCTAAAAACTCCCTGAAAAGCCTTCAGTTAATCCAAAATGCTGCAGCAAGAGTACTGACAGGGACTAGAAAGAGAGAGCATATTTCTCCTGTTTTGGCTTCCCTTCATTGGGTTCCTGTTAAATCCAGAATTGAATTCAAAATCCTGCTCCTCACATACAAGGTCTTAAATAATCAGGCCCCATCTTATCTTAATGACCTTGTAGTACCATATCACCCTATTAGAGCACTTTGCTCTCACACTGCAGGCCTACTTGTTGTTCCTAGAGTATTTAAAAGTAGAATGGGAGGCAGAGCCTTCAGTTTTCAGGCCCCTCTTCTGTGGAACCAGCTTCCAGTTTGGATTTGGGAGACAGACACTATCTCTACTTTTAAGATTAGGCATAAAACTTTCCTTTTTGATAAAGCATATAGTTAGGGCTGGACCAGGTGACCCTGAATCCTCCCTTAGTTATGCTGCAATAGACGTAGGCTGCCGGGGGATTCCCATGATGCATTGAGTTTTTCCTTTCTCACTCACTATGCGTTAATAGACCTCTCTGCATTGAATCATATCTGTTATTAATCTCTGTCTCTCTTCCACAGCATGTCTTTATCCTGTTTTCCTACTCTCACCCCAACCGGTCGCAGCAGATGGCCCCGCCCCTCCCTGAGCTTGGTCCCGCTGGAGGTTTCTTCCTGTTAAAAGGGAGTTTTTCCTTCCCACTGTCACCAAAGTGCTTGCTCATAGGGGGTCATATGATTGTTGGGTTTTTCTCTGTATCTACTGTACAATATAAAGCGCCTTGAGGTGACTTTTGTTGTGATTTGGCGCTATATAAATAAAATTGAATTGAATTGAATTGAATTGAATTGAAGGCTAACAAAATCAAATCAGAAGCATCATGCACCACTTCATGTACTGACAAATTCTGCAAATAGAAATGCGTGATGTTGCTCATTTCTTAATCGGGTTTATGAGAATGTGTGAATGAACTCATGAAGAACCTTAATGTAACAGTGACCTGTGTCTAAATGAATAACATCACTTTATACATTGAGCAAACCAGAACTTTTACATAAGGCAGGATTGAAAGTGGTTGTGGAGAGCTCATTCACAAACTATGAAGTTATAGTGATGATTCCCACAATTTCAGCTGCAGTCTCCTCCTCTCTGAAGCTTCTGCCTCCTGCTCTCCACTCTCTTGTTAAAAGACAATAAAACGAGATACATGACAAAAATAGTGAGCCAGAAACCAACAGTTTACCCACATGATAGCCTCAGACTCCTCAGTGTTTCAATACAGAGTGTGTCTGACCACCTAAAAAGCAGGTGTCCAAAAGCAGTGTTGCCTCACAGCAAGAAGGCCCCAAGTTCATCTCCACCACCTGGGCTGGGCCTTTCTGTGTGGACTTGTCATGTTTGTGTGGGTTCTCTCCGGCCTTTTTTCCACCTCCACTTGATATCTACAATATGTTATTTGTCTTCACCAGATGGTGCTGCTAGGCTGTCGTTCAGATACGCATATTCTTTTTGTGAGTAGTTGCCCTCAAAACAAAAATAAAAAAGGAAAAGAAGAAAAACATTTTGACTTCTCATGTTTTACTTTATCTTAATATAGCAAAAAAATGAGACCAAGAATGTGAAGTGTTTGGTATCTTACTTATTGAAGAACAATGCAATTAGTAGAGGTGGGCAGATCGATCCAAGTATTGATAGTATCGATACCGACTCTGGTATTGCTATGGGATCAAGTCTACCATGGTAGGATTGATGCTTTGTTTCTATCCCCACATATTTGTATTAAATTCATACATTTTTTGGAGATTAAAATTATACCTCAAACATGCAGTCTGAGGTATAATTGTTACATGCCACGACAAGTGGCACTGTTATTCCTCTGTTTCTCTTGTCTTTCAAGTGTAAAGCCTGTATCTATTGGCCCATTTAAAGTTAACTGGTATGTGTCTATTGGCTGATCTGTGCACAGGAGGTCAATCACTTGCCAGGGATCATTACAAAAGGACAGCTGCCCAGCCAGTTGGACCTGCTTCTGACTCTCTCTCTGTTTCTGTGTGTGATCTTAAGGTGGGTTTAATAAAAAAACAACTGTATTTCTTGACACAAATCAGTTTAGTTTGAATAAAACAACATCGATTCATTAAATCCTGAATTGATTTTTAAAAGAAATGTAATTTGCCCGGCACGCCAGAATCTCAGCTTAAAGCTCACAAAACTATTTCAACACAGCAAACAGCTAAAACAGGAAATAACAGCAGGTGAACGGATTTAAACACAAAGTGTGACTCTTTCATCCGATGTCACGTTCGTGGACATGCTGTCAGGAGCTGAAAGCCGACACCTCACAGATTCTGCAGCTGCAGGTTTCGTCACTCTCTGACCAAAAATCACTGAACCAGCAGCAAAAGAAGATCAAAACTACATTTCGCATTTAAAAAACTGTCATGAATTTCCTTCTTACTTTAGCTGTTTTGCCCCCACCAGGATAAAAATCACACTTTCTGCACAGCTTTCTCTCTACAGTTTGTGGTGGTACTGCACAATTTTGCTGTTTGCCAACTGCCAATAAACAATATAAAGAAGATGGTCTCTCTCTCTCTCTCTGTGCTTCAAGACGGGTTTATCATCAAAAATCTCTATTTTTGCATTATTTGTTGTTTATTACACTATACTCTACATTTGTGTTCAGTGCTTTTGTTTTTCAAAAATGACCCCTGACAAAAAAGCCTCATTTCTGCACTTAGCTGTGTCTCTAATAAAACCTCTGTGACTTTGCTCTGCTTCACTTCAGCAGCATCCGGTAATGTTCATATGTTGATTCATGGTTTTCTTCTGTTTTTGATCTACTGCAGAATATTTTTAAGGCGGTTATCTGTTATAAGAAGCCAGGTCAGGAAAGCTCCTTTATATTTTTTTCTATGTTTTATCCTTGTGTACTTTGACACAAAGGCATCTGCTGTGATGCTTACACACCTCTGATAAAGTGTCATACGTGTCAACTTTGTTCTTATACACATACATAAAAATATGGATATACTGATAAATGATCATAATTATATTTCTGACTGAGTCAAAACTGAATTGAATTGGAATCGAATCAGTTACAGAACAGTGTTTGTGGGTGGAGGCTGGACAGATGCAACAGAGCGACAATTGTTAAAACACTAGGTTATGCGTTGATGCCACTTTTGTGTGTTTTTATGACCTTTTTGTAGAGCAGTGTCTCCTTTACACGCACTGTGACAGTTTCACCCTCTGGCGGACAGCTCCCTGCGCTCGGATAGAAATCCTGCTCACTCGAGTAAATTGACTTTTAACAGTTTGGAGGCGGAGCCCAAACGAGGACGGGGTCCTAATGTGAGTTACACTGTGGCAGCGACAGAAATGCTGTTTTAAACTGTATTTGTTTACAATTTGAAAAATAAAGTTTGCTGAATTCATTGTTAACAGTTATTGTTTGCGTGCAGCGGTGGAAATACAGACAACTGTCACTGGATTATTTAATGTTGAAGAAATCTTTAAACCAGAGGATTCTAGTTCTGAAGCCTCTGCACTACAGTGACACCAGAGAGCAGAGACATTTTAACCAGTGGAGTTTTGGCCAGATTCTTTCCCTGCAGGAGAGCTTTGTGGGTGTTGGTCGAGGCCTGTACTGCCCTCTCTCCCCCAGATGACACACAAGACTCACACTTACAGACACTACAGCGACCACATCAGCAGCAGCAGTTTGATTTGATCCTAAAGAGACAATTTGCTTTATCGCAGCAGGATTCTGGATTTGAGCTGATCAGACTGACACTGACCTGAGGTGAAAGTGTGATTAGACATTTGATTTGTTTATTTAAAATGTTTACAAATGAACTTGGCTCAGTCTTAGTGTTTATCTTTTAAGTGAAGTCATTTCTAAAATTGAATGATTTACATTTAAAAATAGGATAAGTGTAAATGTTTACAGTGTAAACATTTTTTCTAGAGAAGAAAATATGAACTTTGTCTCCATCTTGTGCGTGAATATAATATACAAATAAAACATCACTATTATAAAGCTGCACCTTCATCTGAAATCTCTGCAGCTTTGTTCATACAAACTATTTTCTGAGTTTGTAAACATACAGATTAGCTGTGAGAATGTAAAGTTTATCAATGATCACATTTGATTTCTGTCTGGGGTTAAATGTGAATGTTGGTCTGAAAAAAAGATTTAAAATGTAGCTGCTTAAAACAAATTCTTGATTTTATAAAATCTGCTGATTGTTTGAATAAAACAGCTTCAGCACAACAAGAATATTTACAAACTAATAGAAGCAAATAATCTTTTATTCTAAGGAGTCAGTTAAATGTAAACACAACAATCAAAGTGAGTTTTCATGTTAAATGAATCTGAACTAATGACTGTGTCTGAAAAGCTGATTTACTGTCAAACACAACAACAACAGAATCACTGAATTTATTTATTTCACTTCACAGAAACATTTTGTGATCTCAATAATCAAAGAGAGCAGTTAAAGAATAAGATTGAAGTACAAATCAAAGGTAGGTGATTCATTGAAACACTGAGACTGAGAGTGAAGTTTGAAAATCAAATTAAAACCTAATTATGAAACATGAGAAGATCCAGAAATCTTTCAAACTGTGAGAGATGTCAGCTTCTGATTAAGGTTAAAAACAACACAAGAAATAACATTTTTAATGAAATCAATCAAGTGTAGTTACACTGATGAGACAGCGTCAAAACTTAAAGTCATTTCTTTGAATTTGGAAAACTTTAAAGAAGACGTGTTACTTTCAAATGTTATTTAACTGAAAACAAGATGCTGATAATCAGGAAATTTAAATCTTGTAGTTGTAAAGTTGACTGTTGCTGATGTTTAATCATTAATCCTTCTTTTAAGAAGTGTCACAGTTTGCTGTTCACACTCAACAACTTTGAAAAGCAAAGAAATCATCATTCAGATTTTAAAACTATCAAAAATATTTACATGAACAACATGAGAAATATTCTGAAAATATTAATTTAAAAGAAACTAGAAAAAAATGTAAAAGTTTCTCACAGAAACTCGAGTGGGTCACAAGACTTTCACATGAAAAAGTTGCTTTGGTTTCATTGAATTGCTAATAGTTCAACTAGAACAACAAAATGAAATAAAACCTGATAATGAAGTTAGACAGTGTGATTAATAATTTCCCTAAAATGAACCCTGCTGCTGTACTGAAAAACAGTTAAAATAAAGAATCACTCTACAATCAAATCTCAGTCTGACAGATTTTGATATCAGAGGTTTTGGCGTCTCTTGCCTTATTAACACTGAATAATGGGAAGAGTTTCTCAGTGAAAGTGTCTCTGTGAGTGTAGATCAGAGTCATGTCTTCAGGGTCATAGAAGGACACCTCCCCCCTGTCATAGTCCAGCTGGACTCTGATCCTCTGGAGACTCTTCTTCACTGTCACAGTCCGACCAACACCATTAGTGTATTTTCCACTACAATGCCATAAACACCAGATTCCATATTTTGGTGAAGCAAAACACTCTCCCTTCCTGTCAACTGACTCTTTAACTAAACCCACAGTCCAGACAGGATGGTCTCCCACCTCCACCTCCCAGCTGTGTTTCCCTGAGCTGAAACCCTCAAAGCCAAAAACATTAGCATACTTAGTGTTTCTCTCTGGATTATCAGGAAGCTGCTGTTTTGTGTCTTCACGTCTCACACTGGTCAGATCATCAGACAGATAGAGAATGGGGCTTGCAGTGTTTGGGTCCAGAATGACAGGACTGAAGTGGACCTTCTCCTTCATCTTCTCCCACACTCTGAAGGACAGGTTGCCCAGGTGTTTGGCCACATCTATCAGTGCTCCTGAGACCAGCTGTGGATCTGACACTGAGCTCTGGGCTCTGGCTCTGCTCTGAGTGTCTTTATAACTGCTGAGGAATGGCACGCTGTGTTTCTGCAGCTCTTCCTCAACAGCAGAGATGCTGTCTGACAGAGAGGAGATCTGCTCCTCAATCATCTTCATCTCTCTGCTGATAGTCCTCCCCTTCTGCTCCTCTTCCTCCCTCAGAGCTGCCAGTCTGGACTCCTCTTCCTCTTTCAGGAACTGCTGGAGCTTGTTGAACTCTGCTCTGATCTGCCTCTCTGTGGACAACAGCTGCTTCTTCATGTGTTCCCTCATTTCATTGTATGTTTCCTCCACTTGTTTGTATTTGTTCCTCTTGTCCTGCAGAGACTTTAAGTCAGATTTCAGCTGCTCCTTCAGGTCACTGACTGCTTCTTCTACAGGAACCACTTTGTGACTCTGGTGGAGAGAAAACTTACACACAGGACACACAGCTCTCTGCTCGTCCACACAAAACAGTTTAGCCTCTTCCTCATGTTTACTGCACACCACTGTTAATTTCTTCTTTCCTTTTTCTTTCTCAGATGATCCAGATTTCTGTCTCCCAGCAAATGAATCAGCAAGTTCTTTCAGTGTAAAGTTCACAAATGGATATTCCTTTGAAGATTTTCTTTTACAAATGGGACAGTTTTTGTTTTTATTTTTTTTCCCAGAATTTCTGCAGGCAGCTTGAACAGAAGCTGTGGCTGCAGCTCAGAGACACAGGATCTCTGAAAGTCTTTGAACACACATAGCAGCTCAGGAAATTTTCAAAATGTCTAAGTTTCTCAGCCATTTGAGCTTTAAGTATTTTTAACTCACCAAATTAGTGTCTCTCGAACTTTCTGATTGAAATCCTCCAAATGTGTGTTTTGCAGCAGAGATCTGACTCCCTGTAATGGCGTCTCAGTTCAGTTCAAAAGTGTCGGAATTTACTTTCATTTTCATTTTGAATTTCCGTTTCCGCCAGAGGGCGCTGTCTGTGTCATTTAAACAGTTTCCAGTTTGTGCTCTTTAAAACGACACAATGTCTTATGTCTAATGTCTTAACCTCTTAATTAAAAACAAAAGAAAAGCTAAACAGAACATAAAAATGACACAAAGAAGATGAAGCTGTGGTGTTTTAGAAGTTCATGTAGCACAAGTCAACGTGTTCTCAGAATTTTTACCTGCAGTTTGAACTATAGTTCAAAAGGACATAAACTTAGATTAATCACAAGGTTTATATTGTCAACCTACCAGAGCCCTGCTCTCACACTCAAAAAAAAGAAGAAAAATTCTTGACCCTCATGAACATGAAGCAATAATTTTGAGTAAAATGCAGCTGAAATACATGAAATCAAAAGTTCATTGTTTCAAATAATACATCATTAAAATATGCTTTTTATAAACTAAATGTATACCAGTGAAGTTTATTTCCTTTGACCAGATTCCATTAAAGATTTCTCTATTATTGTAAACTGACATCCTGTAAGTAGTCAGAGTTCAAGATCACAGGATCTCTGAATGTCTCTGAACACGTTACAGTTTAGGCAAGTTTCTACACTCATCAAATGTAACATCTTTACAGCTTGTACCTTACAGTCCTTCAAGAAAGCAAAGTTGTTTTAGAGAATTCACCTGTTGTCATGGTGTTCTAGTTAATCAATAAACACCAAACACACTACTGTCTGCTTTTACTTCCTGGGCTGTGGCCTCAAACCTGCATAAGCTGTTAAACTTTTAGACTCCAACTTTCAAGTTTGCCTTGAACTGAAATGTGATGAACTGAGCAGTGTTAAAGATGTCACCAAAATAATAAATAGAAAATAAATACAAGAATAACAGTGGACAACAAGAAACAGGAAACGCTAATAATAAATGAAAATAAACAAACTGATTTAAACTTGTTGATATGACATTAAACTGTGACAACACAGAAATGTCACAAATCAGTTGCTGGTCAAAGTGATGTTTAAGGTACTACTGCCTTGAAGCTGTCAATCACATCCACTTTTTTAAATGAAAAAGAACACTGTAGACCTCTTATAAATGCATTAAATGAATCCATGACAAGACATGACATGACACCACTCCCTGTTAAAAATATTAATATACAATTACTGTTTTTAAGATAAATACACCTGTGCAGTAACTGCTAGGAAATTAAAGACAAACATATTTATAGGAAACAACTGCAATGCTTTGAAGAGCTTAACACACGAGAAGTTAAAGGAACTGAAAATGTGTTGAAAGAAAAGGCAGAGGGTTTGGAGAACACGTGAAACAAGATTCAGCTGGACAGAAGTTTATTAAAGAGAAATGGGTTCTCCTCCAAGTTTCGTTCAGTAGATTTCACTTACAGATTCTCTCTAGTGATGTGAAGTCTAGCAGGTGTCTGCTCACAAAACTCATTCAACAAATATTTTGATCATTCATTTAAAGAAACAGCAGTGCACTGAAGACATTACTGTTACTAACAGAGTCAGTGTAAACAGATGAGTGCCGAGATAACGGTACAATGCACTGACTAATATGTGTAAGAAACCACAGTATCAATGTTAGGTTGCACAGTAAATGCACAGAGTCACATATAACTGTGTTAGGCCAATGATAATAATTTCATATTCTTCATATAAATGAATTTATGAAACACTGCACTAATTTAGGATTAATAAAAAACATTCAAAAACATGTTTTTGTTTTATTCTGGAGAGATCACTGCATTACAGGAATGTGTACTCGATTAGTCTTTTCACTAGGCTGATGCTAGTACACTCTTAGAAAGTATGTGTTAAAAATGAAACAAAGGAATATGTTATTGCAGTAGTAACAATCTTTTTTTGTGAATTTTAACATAGCATGTAAAAAAAATGTGTAAAAATATTAACAGTTATTTTCAGAATCCAACCAACAACAGGTCTGTTCTTCGTAGTTGTATTTTTCAGCAGGAGATCTCACACCTTGCAGTGGAATTTAAAGTCTGTTTGACAGTGTGGAAATGTTTTCATTCATGACTGTTAAAAACAAGTCAACCAGGCGATGGTGTTGTCGTAATACAATCTTAGAAGATCTTGGCAGTTTTGTTTCCATACAGAAAGAAAATGAAAGAAGAAAATTATATGTTGAACTCTCAGGATTTGCTTTTACTTAAATAAAGTATAAAAATGACAGAAAGAAGGAGAAATCTGAGTAGTTTTAGTCTGCTGAGGAGGATTTCAACTGACAGATACTAAACCAGTTTTACAACATTTTTGTTTTTCAGCAACTGCCACAGGAAACACTTTCCCAGCATGACTTTAACAACAACACCAACGTGCATAGAAAATAAAGAAATCTTTTTATGTTTTTTATCAAATCCAAATCAAGACTGAATCAAAAGAGAAAGTGTAAAATGCTACATAGAGCAGTTATGTTTTAATCAAGATGATACTAAATTTTGAAACAGATACATGTTTTACAAGATTAATAATCTTTTTTCTTTAATACAAACTACATTTAGATCTTTGTTTTCTCTCAACATATTACCTATTTAGACATATCCATCTGTTCTCTAATCATGTTTGCAGAGGTACTGGAGCCTATCCCAGCTGTCATAGAGAGACATGCTACCAGTCTGCCGCAGGGCCAACACAGGGAGACAGACAACCGTTTACACCCACATTCACACCCACGGGCAATTTAAAATCCTCAGTTAACCGTGGGAGTACTTGGAGAGAACCCACACAAACAGAAAGCCAGTTGGTGGATTTGAACTCAGGACCTTCTTGCTCCTTGCCACCACGCTGCCGTAGTCAGACACGGTACATGATAATAGAAGGAAGAAAAGAGGTTTTAATGAATGTATCTGCAGTAACTTCAGAGGTTAGACCTTTGTTTATTTTTCTTGTCAACCTAGGTCACTGAAGCAAATCATATAACATATTAAAAAGTGTCACAGAGTGAAAATAAATTGTGTTATAATACTGTTGAAAAAATACCAACTATGTCTCCATCTTGTGGATGATCACATGCTGAATATGTACTTGTATAACTCAGATTAAAAAAAAATCATATAACACTGAAAGACGTTGGCAGAATGTTTTCTTCTTGGGAATATGATGTTATTTTACATGCTGTTGAAGAGTGACTAGACAACTTAATATAAAACCCTTCTCTGTCCTTATGCGTACAGGCCACATTGTGTTTCTGCAGCTCTTCCTCAATAGCAGATGTGGTTGTCTGACAGAGAGGCGATGTGATCCTCTGGTGCCTATCCCAGCTCTCATAGGACAAGTGGTGGGAAACATCTTGGGCAGATTGCCCTTCTGTGGCAGGGCTTACACAGAGAGACATCTTTTTAAAATTTGTTTTATTTACTTTAATCTTTTAACTTTATACACATTGCATCAAGCAAAAATGAAATCATATGCATCATTCTCTGACTGGAAGAAATTTGTTTAACATTTAAACCTATTTTCTGCATATTCCAGGATATTAAAAAATATTTTTGGTGTTTGCACTCACTTTGAAATAGATGCAAGTAAAATACAGCAAAAAAATAAATAAATTAAAGATTCAGCAGTGCCTGTTAGTCTTAAATCTATTTTCACATGTTTAGCATTCAGTGGAGGTTTGCCCAGTGCTGCAGCGGTCATGTCAGTGGGGGGGCCGGGGGTTTGGCTCTTAAAGTACCACCTTTATGACCGACATTAAAGTACAGTAGTATACGCCTATTTAACGCCATATACAGTTTACACAAGACAATTTTATTTCTTACATGAATGTTATTTATTTTAATTGCCATAAACAGGATGTGACAAGTGATAATAATAACAACTGTACTGCATTAAAACATTCACAGCAGGCGGGGTAACCGGTCTTTATGTGATGACTTATGAACCCTTCTTCCAGGTCCAAACTACTCTGCATTTATTAAGGCTGTTGTGTTTTTAACATGCCCTTAAAAAAGGCAGTGACCACTGTCGGCCTCTCTCGGTTTTTATTACCACTGTTCATTTTAAAGCTCATGCCATGCAGCAGTATGTTAATGACTAACCTCGTATTGTGGATGGATTATCTCAGTTGTTCTCCTGACTGAAGTTTGGTCTGTTTACAGCATCCATGCAGGTTTGAGTGGGGAGTCGAGGAGGCCATTTAGGTGAAAAGGGAAAGCAAATAATCTTTTATTCTAAGGAGTCAGTTAAATGTAAACACAACAATGAAAGTGAGTTTCCATGTTAAATAAATCTGAACTAATGACTGAATGTGTCTGAAAAGCTGATTTACTGTCAAACACAACAACAACAGAATCACTGAATTCATTTATTTCACTTCACAGAAACATTTTGTGATCTCAATAATCAAAGAGAGCAGTTAAAGAATAAGATTGAAGTACAAATCAAAGGTAGGTGATTCATTGAAACACTGAGACTGAGAGTGAAGTTTGAAAATCAAATTAAAACCTAATTATGAAACATGAGAAGATCCAGAAATCTTTCAAACTGTGAGAGATGTCAGCTTCTGATTAAGGTTAAAAACAACACAAGAAATAACATTTTTAATGAAATCAATCAGACAACAACAGAATCACCAAATTTGATTTATTTCACTTCAAAGAGACATTTTGTGATTCTCAATAATCAAAGAAACCAGTTAAAGAATTACACTGGAATAAAACAAGAAGCAGAATCCTTTATGATTCACTGAGACTCTCAGTGTAAGGTGTAAAAATCAAAATTAAAGCCCGACTACAAAACTTTCAGAAATCTTTAAAAATGTAAGATACGTCTACTGCTGATTAAAGTTAAGAATAACACAAGAAAGAAAGAATGATTTTAATCCCATCAGTCTAATGTAGTTATAGTGATTTCTGACTGCTGAGGTAAACATGTTAGAATTTTATCTGTTTAAGCATTTTTAACCTGCTGATGTTAGAAACAAACAAAACAAACACATAATGAATTCAGACAGTTTGATTAATTCCTCTGACCCTTTACAACAAATCAACTCTGCTGTTGTCCCAACATATCACGTGTGCTGAAATCTTATTCCTTTAGACTAAAGAAAAAGAATACCACACACACTGTTTAAAGACTGACATCACTTTACAATCAAATCTCAGTCTGACAGATTTTGATCTCAGATGTTTTGGCACTTCTTGCCTTTCCAATATAAAAATATGGGAAGAGTTTCTCAGTGAAAGTGTCTCTGTGAGTGTAGATGTGAGTCATGTCTTCAGGGTCATAGAAGGACACCTCCCCCCTGTCATAGTCCAGCTGGACTCTGATCCTCTGGAGACTCTTCTTCACTGTCAGTCTGACCATCACCATTAGTGTATTTTCCACTGCGGTACACTAAACACCAGATTCCATATTTTGGTGAAATAAAACACTCTCCCTTCCTGTCAACTGACTCTTTAACTAAACCAACAAGCCAGACAGGATGGTCTCCCACCTCCACCTCCCAGCTGTGTTTCCCTGAGCTGAAGCCCTCTGAGCCAAAAACAGCGTAATACTTTGTGTTTCTCTCTGGATTATCAGGAAGCTGATAAGCCATTTGATCTTCCTTCTTACTCAACAAATTCTTGTTTAATTGTCTGTTCTTCGTAGTCGTATTTTTCAGCAGGAGATTTCACACCTTGCAGTGGAATTTAAAGCCTGTTTGACAGTGTGGAAATGTTTTCATTCATGACTGTTAAAAACAAGTCAACCAGGCGATGGTGTTGTCGTAATACAATCTTAGAAGATCTTGGCAGTTTTGTTTCCATACAGAAAGAAAATGAAAGAAGAAAATTCTATGTTGAGCTCTCAGGATTTGCTTTTACTTAAATAAAGTATAAAAATGACAGAAAGAAGGAGAAATCTGAGTAGTTTTAGTCTGCTGAGGAGGATTTCAACTGACAGATACTAAACCAGTTTTACAACATTTTTGTTTTTCAGCAACTGCCACAGGAAACACTTTCCCAGCATGACTTTAACAACAACATCAACATGCATAGAAAATAAAGAAATCTTTTTATGTTTTTTATCAAAGAATAAAATCACTGCTGGTGCTGCTGGAGATGAACTCGGCTCAGTCTTAATGCTCTTTTTTACCTGTTAAGTCATTCCTAACATTTAATGATTTACATTTAAAAATGTGAGAAAGTGGAAATAAAATGTTTACACTGTAGCCACAGCCACCCTGGGGCGCACTGACAGAGGCGCTTCATGCTTCAGGTGCTGCCCACTCAGCGCAGCATCAGCACCACGGAAATACACGGATACATCCGAAGACTCAAGACAGAAATCACTATGCATGTTCAGGACTTTCGGGTGTATGGACCAATGTTTTCTTTTCTGATCACGTCAGAAAGCTTTAATGAGCAGCTGGATGTGTCTCTCTTTAACTGGCTGATTGAACTGAAAAGCTCGACTACCTGACAAGTCTTAAGAACATTGCACTATTGACAGTATTTGGCTCTACATATTTCCGTGAGGAGATTTTCTCTCACATGAAGAGTGTTCTCAGCGCCTCCCATAGCTGTAGGAACGCTAGACACTCAGGAACCTGTGTCTCTGAGTGGGAGACCAGAGATCACAGACCAGAGCAGTGTCTCCTTTACACGCGCTGTGACAGTTTCACGCTCTGGCGGACAGCTCCCTGCTCTCGGAGAGAAATCCTGCTCACACGAGTAAATTGACTTTTAACAGTTTGGAGGCGGAGCCCAAACGAGGACGGGGTCCTAATGTGAGTTAAACTGTGGCAGCGACAGAAATGCTGTTTTAAACTGTATTTGTTACAATTTGAAAAATAAAGTTTGCTGAATTCATTGTTAACAGTTATTGTTTGCTGTGCAGCGGTGGAAATACAGACAAATGTCACTGGATTATTTAATGTTGAAGAAATCTTTAAACCAGAGGATTCTAGTTCTGAAGCCTCTGCACTACAGTGACACCAGAGAGCAGAGACATTTTAACCAGAAGAGTTTTGGCCAGATTCTTTCCCTGCAGGAGAGCTTTGTGGGTGTTGGTCGAGGCCTGTACTGCCCTCTCTCCCCCTCTGAATGTGTGGTGTTGCAGATGACACACAAGACTCAAACTTACAGACACTACAGCGACCACATCAGCAGCAGCAGTTTGATTTGATCCTAAAGAGACAATTTGCTTTATCGCAGCAGGATTCTGGATTTGAGCTGATCAGACTGACACTGACCTGAGGTGAAAGTGTGATTAGACATTTTATTTGTTTATTTAAAATATTTACAGATGAACTTGGCTCAGTCTTAGTGTTCTGTTTATCTGTTAAGTGAAGTCATTTCTAACATTTAATGATTTACATTTAAAAATAGGATTAGTGTAAATGTTTACAGTGTAAACATTTTTACTAGAGAAGAAAATATGAACTTTGTCTCCATCTTGTCTGTAAATATAATATACAAATAAAACATCACTATTATAAAGCTGCACCTTCATCTGAAATCTCTGCAGCTTTGTTCATACAAACTATTTTCTGAGTTTGTAAACATACAGATTAGCTGTGAGAATGTAAAGTTTATCAATGATCACATTTGATTTCTGTCTGGGGTTAAATGTGAATGTTGGTCTGAAAAAAAGATTTAAAAAGTAGCTGCTTAAAATAAATTCTTGATTTGATAAAATCTGCTGATTGTTTCAATAAAACAGCTTCAGCACAACAAGAATATTTACAAACTAATAGAAGCAAATAATCTTTTATTCTAAGGAGTCAGTTAAATGTAAACACAACAATCAAAGTGAGTTTCCATGTTAAATGAATCTGAACTAATGACTGTGTCTGAAAAGCTGATTTACTGTCAAACACAACAACAACAGAATCACTGAATTTATTTATTTCACTTCACAGAAACATTTTGTGATCTCAATAATCAAAGAGAGCAGTTAAAGAATAAGATTGAAGTACAAATCAAAGGTAGGTGATTCATTGAAACACTGAGACTGAGAGTGAAGTTTGACAATCAAATTAAAACCTATAATTATAAAACATGAGAAGATCCAGAAATCTTTCAAACTGTGAGAGATGTCAGCTTCTGATTAAGGTTAAAAACAACACAAGAAATAACATTTTAATGAAATCAATCAAGTGTAGTTACACTGATGAGACAGCGTCAGAACTTAGAAGTCATTTCTTTGAATTTGGAAAACTTTAAAGAAGACGTGTTACTTTCAAATGTTATTTAACTGAAAACAAGATGCTGATAATCAGGAAATTTAAATCTTGTAGTTGTAAAGTTGACTCTTGCTGATGTTTAATCATTAATCCTTCTTTTAAGAAGTGTCACAGTTTGCTGTTCACACGCAACAACTTTGAAAAGCAAAGAAATCATCATTCAGATTTTAAAACTATCAAAAATATTTACATGAACAACATGAGAAATAGTCTGAAAATATTAATTTAAAAGAAACAAGAAAAAAATTGTAAAAGTTTCTCACAGAAACTTGAGTGGGTCACAAGATTTTCACATGAAAAAGTTGCTTTGGATTCATTGAATTGCTAATAGTTCCACTAGAACAACAAAATGAAATCAAACCTGATAATGAAGTTAGACAGTGTGATTAATAATTTCCCTAAAATGAACCCTGCTGCTGTACTGAAAAACAGTTAAAATAAAGAATCACTTTACAATCAAATCTCAGTCTGACAGATTTTGATATCAGAGGTTTTGGCATCTCCAACATTTCCAACATGAAAATATGGGAAGAGTTTCTCAGTGAAAGTGTCTCTGTGAGTGCAGATGTGAGTCATGTCTTCAGGGTCATAGAAGGACACCTCCCCCCTGTCATAGTCCAGCTGGACTCTGATACTCTGGAGACTCTTCTTCACTGTCACAGTCTGACCAGCACCATTAGTGTATTTTCCATTTTTACGCTTTAAACACCAGATTCCATATTTTGGTGAAACAAAACACTCTCCCTTCCTGTCAACTGACTCTTTAACTAAACCCACATTCCAGCGTGGATGGTCTCCCACCTCCACCTCCCAGCTGTGCTTTCCTGAGCTGAAGCACTCAGAGCCAAAAACATTGGCATACTTTGTGTTTCTCTCTGGATTATCAGGAAGCTGCTGCTTTGTGTCTCCAATCCTCACACTGGTCAGATCATCAGCGAGATAAGCCCACCCACTTGCAGTGTTTGGGTCCAGAATCACAGGACTGAAGTGGACCTTCTCCTTCATCTTCTCCCACACTCTGAAGGACAGGTTGCCCAGGTGTTTGGCCACATCTATCAGTGCTCCTGAGACCAGCTGTGGATCTGACACTGAGCTCTGGGCTCTGGCTCTGCTCTGAGTGTCTTTATAACTGCTGAGGAATGGCACGCTGTGTTTCTGCAGCTCTTCTTCAACAGCAGAGATGCTGTCTGACAGAGAGGAGATCTGCTCCTCAATCATCTTCATCTCTCTGCTGATAGTCCTCCCCTTCTGCTCCTCTTCCTCCCTCAGAGCTGCCAGTCTGGACTCCTCTTCCTCTTTCAAGAACTGCTGGAGCTTCTTGAACTCTGCTCTGATCTGCCTCTCTGTGGACAACAGCTGCTTCTTGGAGTGTTGAATCACTTCATTGTATGTTTCCTCCACTTGTTTGTATTTGTTCCTCTTGTCCTGCAGAGACTTTAAGTCAGATTTCAGCTGCTTCTTCAGGTCACTGACTGCTTCTTCTACAGGAACCACTTTGTGACTCTGGTGGAGAGAAAAGTCACACACAGGACACACAGCTTTCTGCTCGTCCACACAGAAAAGTTTAGGCACTTCCTCATGTTTACTGCACACCACTGTTAATTTCTTCTTTCCTTTTTCTGTCTCAGATGATCCAGATTTCTTTCTCCCAGCAAAGGAATCAGCAAGTTCTTTCAGAGCAAAGTTTATATCACGATATTTCTTTGAAGATTTTCTTTTACAAATGGGACAGTTTTTGTTTTTAGTTTGTTCCCAGAATTTCTGCAGGCAGCTTGAACAGAAGCTGTGGCTGCAGCTCAGAGACACAGGATCTCTGAACGTCTCTGAACACACATGGCAGCTCAGGAAATTTTCAAAATGTCTAAGTTTCTCAGCCATTTGATCTTCAAGTATTATTAACTCACCAAATTAGTGTCTCTTCAATTTTCTGATTAAAATCCTCCAAACGTGTGTTTTTCAGCAGAGATCTGACTCCCTGTAATGGCGTCTCAGCTCAGTTCAGAAGTGTCAAAATTTACTTTCATTCTCATGGATAACAGTCACCTGTTAAACTGAAAGATGAATATGTTATTTGTGTCCACCAGAGGACGCTGTTGGTGTCATTCAGACAGTTTTGCAGTTTGTGCTTCATAGAAAAACATAAAAGCCAAAATGTAAAAAATGTTTACCTTTTGAGTTTTTAATGCTAACAGAACATAAAAATGACACAAAGAAGATGAAGCTGTGGTGTTTCAGAAGTTCAAGTATCACAGCATCCCTGCTCTCATCTCCTCCCCTAAAACAAAGATCATACATTTGATTAAAATGCAACTGAAACATATCAAATCAAACGTTTATTTATACAAAAATAGAATAAATCATTAAGGAGAATATCCTTGTTATAAACCAAATGTATACAAATCAAGTACATTTCATGTGATCAGAGTTCATTAAAGTGACAATTGTAATACTGTAAACTGACGACATCCTGTAAGTAGTTCGAGCTCAAGGACACAGGATCCCTGAATGTCTGTGAACACGTTACAGTTCAGGAAAGTTTCTACACTCAACAAATGTAACGTCTTTGCAGCTTGTACCTTACAGTCTCTCAAGAAAGCAAAGTTCTTTTAGAGAGCTCACCTGCTGTAATGGTCTTCTAGTTAATTAATAATAACCAAACACAATATCTGCTTTTACTACATGGGCTGTGGCCTCAAACCTGAATAAAACTTTAGACCTTTAGACTCCAACTTTCAAGTCTGTCATCAACTGAAATGTGATGAGCTGACCAGTGTGAGAAATACCAATAAATAAAAAAATAAAAACATGACAGTCAACAATGAGAAACTAGTAATACTGATGAAAAAATAAATTGATATAAACTTGTTGATATAACTTAATATGTCATGACATTAATGACCGTTGTGTGTTTCTGCTGTATTTGAATTGTCAGTGATGGATGATGAAGACAATTAAACAACAAAGATATTATTACTAAATTATTATTTGTTTCAGTGTTTGTGTGTGACTGTGCCTTTGTAGTCATGTTTGTGAAACGTTCATCTTCTGTAGGTTATCAAGTAGAGGGTCAGGACTTTCTACTGAATGAAAATGCAACACAAATACTTGAAACTGACAACACAGAAGAATTTACTGTCACATGTCATGAGTCAGATTCTGCAGGAAAAAAAAAATCACAAGTCCATACATCCAACCTACAGCAGGACTTAAAACTAGCAGCTCAGTAACTGGATGTTGGTCCTGTTCCTGTCTTGCAGGTTTTAGATGTGTCCTTGATCCAACACAGCTGATTTTGGAGTTACCTCCTCAGCATGTTTTGAAGTTATACCGAGGCCTGGTAATGAAGTAATCATTTGATTCAGGTGTGTTGATCAATGGTGATATCTAAAACCTGCAGGACACCGGTCCTCGAAGCCTGGAGGTCGCCCCCTCTTGCTTTTAGTCAGTTAATAAGTGTCACAATTTACTGTTCACACTCAAAAACTTCGAAAAGCAAAGAAATCATTGAGATTTTGACCTGATCAAATATTCAGAAACTATGTTTTTAAAAGAAACAAGAATATAAAAAGCCGCCCATCACATACACAGTTAAAATAAAGAATCACTTTAGAGTTCAGAGGCACAGGATCTCTGAACGTCTCTGAACACACATGGCAGCTCAGGAAATTTTCAAGAAGAGCTCTCTCTGCCATTTGATCTTCAAGTATTTTTAACTCACCAAATTCGCGTCTCTTGAACTTTCTGGTTAAAATCCTCCAAATGTGTGTTTTTCAGCAGAGATCTGACTCCCTGTAATGGCGTCTCAGCTCAGTTCAGAAGTGTCAAAATTTACTTTCATTCTCATGGATAACAGTCACCTGTTAAACTGAAAGATGAATATGTTATTTGTGTCCACCAGAGGACGCTGTTAGTGTCATTCAGACAGTTTTGCAGTTTGTGCTTAATAGAAAAACATAAAAGCCAAAATGTAAAAAATGTTTACCTTTTGAGTTTTTAATGCTAACAGAACATAAAAATGACACAAAGAAGATGAAGCTGTGGTGTTTCAGAAGTTCAAGTATCACAGCATCCCTGCTCTCATCTCCTCCCCTAAAACAAAGGTCATACATTTGATTAAAATGCAACTGAAACATATCAAATCAAACGTTTATTTATACAAAAATAGAATAAATCATTAAGAAAAATATCCTTGTTATAAACCAAATGTATACAAATCAAGTACATTTCATGTGATCAGATTTCATTAAAGTGACAAATATAATACTGTAAACTGACGACATCCTGTAAGTAGTTCGGGCTCAAGGACACAGGATCTCTGAATGTCTCTGAAGACATTACAGTTCAGAAAAGTTTTTACACTCAACAAATGTCACATCTTTAAAGCTTGTACTTTACAGTCCCTCACCTGCTGTAATGGTCTTCTAGTTAATTATTAATAACCAAACACAATATCTGCTTTTACTACATGGGCTGTGGCCTCAAACCTGAATAAAACTTTAGACCTTTAGACTCCAACTTTCAAGTCTGTCATCAACTGAAATGTGATGAGCTGACCAGTGTGAGAAATACCAATAAATAAAAAAAATAAAAACATGACAGTGGACAATGAGAAACTAGTAATACTGATGAAAAAATAAATTGATATAAACTTGTTGATATAACTTAATATGTCATGACATTAATGATCGTTGTGTGTTTCTGCTGTATTTGTATGTTCAGTGATGGATGATGAAGACAATTAAACAACAAAGATATTATTACTAAATTATTATTTGTTTCAGTGTTTGTGTGTGACTGTGCCTTTGTAGTCATGTTTGTGAAACGTTCATCTTCTGTAGGTTATCAAGTAGAGGGTCAGGACTTTCTACTGAATGAAAATGCAACACAAATACTTGAAACTGACAACACAGAAGAATTTACTGTCACATGTCATGAGTCAGATTCTGGTGAAAAAAAAAATCACAAGTCCATACATCCAACCTACAGCAGGACCAAAAACTAGCAGCTCAGTAACTGGATGTTGGTCCTGTTCCTGTCTTGCAGGTTTCAGATGTGTCCTTGATCCAACACAGCTGATTTTGGAGTTACCTCCTCAGCATGTTTTGAAGTTATACCGAGGCCTGGTAATGAAGTAATCATTTGATTCAGGTGTGTTGATCAATGGTGATATCTAAAACCTGCAGGACACCGGCCCTCGAGGCCTGGAGGTCGCCCCCTCTTGCTTTTCAAAGTGTCACAACTTTGAAAAGCAAAGAAATCATAATTCAGATTTTGACCTGATCAAATATTTACATGAGAAACACAAGAAATATTCAGAAACTATGTTTTTAAAAGAAACAAGAATATAAAAAGCTGCTCATCACATACACAGTTAAAAAAAAAATCACTTTAAAGTTCAGAGACACAGGATCTCTGAAAGTCTCTGAACACACATGGTAGCTCAGGAAATTTTCAACGATTGCAAGTTTCTCAGTCATTTGATCCTTAAAATCTCTTTAACTCACCAAATTACTGTGACTCTGAATACGTGTTTTTCAGCAGAGATCTGTCAGCCTGTAATGTAAGGGCGTCTATGGTCCGTACAACACCGTTTCATTTTCATGTATCACGGTCATGTGATTATTTGTGTAAAAATTAGTTGTCTCCACTAGATATCGCTGTTTAGTCACAATTCAGGTTTTCAAATTTAGTTTTTAGAAGATTAGAGAAGCAAATAAATAATATTCATAAAAGTAGTTATTTTAATTCATAAAGTTACTGTGATATGTCAAATATGGTTTCTAAAATAAATAAATGAATAAATAAATCCCTCCCGCTGCCCTCAAAAAATAAACTAAAATTAATAAATAAAAAAAAAATAAAATGAATGCCTGCCAGGTGTCGGGAAGTTCATGGGGAGCCTGGGCTCTGTTTTCGGCTCGTGTCAGTATGGCCGACCTCTGGAGAGATAATTTGCTCGTTCTGTGGGGGGCCTCCCTCCTTCTTCGACTGGGATGGTCAGGCAGCTGCCATCGAGATGTGTGGCCTTGGGTTTGGGGGCTGCGGATAGGTCATGTCTTCTGGGGGATCTTGTTTCAAGTATGTTTCTTTTGTTATATTTTACTCTATGTTCTCCATCTTTCTTTTCTTTTTTTCCCCTGTCTGTCAGCTGTGGGATTGGTATATTACACATGTATTGTGAATAGTTATAGAAATAAAAACTATTTTGAAATTAATAATTAAATCAATAAAATAAGAGAACTCCTTGGTGACTGCTTGTCGGGGCCTGGGGCTCGCTCGGGCCACTTTGGGGGTGGGGTACCCTCAGCCTCTCAGCCTGGGGCTTGGTCACTCTGGCACAACCCCCCCTGGCTTCTGCTCCGCGGCTGCTGAGTGACCCCTCATCTGGGACTCTCCTCAGCTCTTTCTGGGATAGTGGCTCGGCTGCCCCTCTGTTGGTCTTCCTTGGTCTCTTGTGTTCTGAGGGCCTCTGGATGTCTGGAGTCTTGATCTCCTCCATACCTGCTTCATGCCCTGGAGGACGGGGCTGTGGCCCCCCCACACCCTCTAACAGATCATTACATGAAGGAATCTTTTAAAAACAAACGCGCTCATGCTCACAGGTGTACACACGGCTGCTCACATACACAAACTACACCCTTTTTGGCTCCTACCTCAAAGCACACTGTGCGCTGTCGATCTTACGTGCTGCACAATAATGTTTAATATTTAGTATTTACTGTTATATTCCATTAGATCAGCGGTCCCCAACCTTTATTGCGCCACGGACCGGTTTATGCCCGACAATATTTTCATGGACCAGCCTTTAAGTTGTCGCGGATAAATACAACAAGATAAAACTAGTACCGGTACCAAAAAAAAAGAAAATTTATTCATAACACACGTGAAAAGACCAAGGAAAACCGAGTCAACGATAAAAACGATAACAAAATAACGCTGAAAACCGATAAAAACCCTGAAAACTATACATTTCACATTTTGTCTGTTGTTTTCCATGTTCCATGTCCGAGGTGTTCATGCCCAGAATTTTCTGTGTTCATGTTGTATTTTAGTTCACTTGGTTTTGGTTTCAGTTTTGCCCTTTGTTTTTAGTTTTTTGCCAGCCTCAAGTAAACAACTCACCGTCTGTTACGTCAAGTTTTATCTCTTTGCGTGTCTGCGTTTGGGCCCACCTTGTCACTCCATACAGTCTGCCACAACCAGACTGTGACAAAAAGACCTAGCCGCATCAGAAAACGGAGACAAATCTGGCCTTACCTGTCAAGTGCAGTGGTGTCTTTAACCCAACCCAGTTTACTGTCAGTCTGTACGCCGAGTTATTTATAGTGCTCGTCGACCCTGGATTGAAACAGGAGTCAGATTTCCTGGTCCTATTAAAGTCCACATTCATTTTCTTGGTCTTTGTCACGTTGAGCTGCAGATGATTCTGCTCACACCACGTGACAAAGGAGTCCACCACAGCCAGGTACTCTATCTCATCACCCACAATGATGCATCCAACCAGCACAGAGTCATCGGAAAAACTCTGAAAAAGTTAGATCTCTCTGCAGTGGCTAAAATCTGTAATTTACAGCAATTTGCAGTAAATCTGACGCTGAAAAAAAAGCACCTTGTATGCCTTTTGTCATTGTAATTTGGATGGTTTGGCTGTGTGGCAGAAAGGTTATGGACCCAAATGCAGTAATAAACTCACAAAGCTTAATGTTATTTTGATAGGTATCACTGAATACCTTTAAATAATACAAAGAAAAAAGGGAGAGTCGGAGCAAGACAGCCAAAACTAGAACACTGAACAAGGGTGCACACAGCCTACAGCAATGATGTAACAATGAGCGGAGGAAGGCTCAGACAGTATAAACACCAGATAATGAGGGAAATGTGGAACAGGTAAAAACACGGCTGAAGACAATTAACCTAATGATAGGAGAGGGAAGTAGATCTAGACACCAGACCAAAAACAATTGTGTCAAATTAAAACAGGAAGTAACAAATATACAGAGTTGGAAAACACAACACAGCAACTTTACAGAAAAGGAAACACTGGTGAAGACTGAACCGCAAAACTAAAAGCATGACAATAATAAAAAAAATAAATGATAAAAAAAAAGCTCTAAATCAATCCACAAAACCCCAAAGCACAAAAGTACCAAAGCCTGGGACCATGACAGTGATAGTTACTACAAGTGTTTGTTCATGTAGAGTGAGAGGGGACGATGATATCAGAATGAGTACTGCCTGTTTCTGCAGTGAAATGGAAGTGAAAACCAAAGAAGGCTCGTCTTTCAGCTCCAGTGTTCATGATTTATTACCACCGCTGTGATCCCACCAGGTCTCATTACCATCTAGAGGTAACTGAAAACCTTGAACACTGATTCTTCTGCCCACACCTGGAAAAACACACAATTTAAAACTCTTTAATCCAAAAATCAATGATATCGTCTTCGTGCTCTTTGTCTTTTGAGGAGGTACAAAATCATTTGCACTCGTATTTTAGAGCAAGAAAAGATATAATGTAGGAGTAGTAAATCAGATCATATGATTACCAATGAAAAGTAACAATTAACAACAAGAGTTGAGAGATTTGTTACTGCAGAGGATGATGAGTTATTTTTATTTAAAACACTGTGATGCACAAGTACTAACATAAATCTGATATGAATACCACTTTTCACTTCATATTATTGGAACACAATTATAGATTTTTTTTCAGCTGTATATCTCTTTAATTTTGCAGATATTGATTATTTTAATTACTTATATATTTCTCAGTAGCTTCATCTGTAATACAGCAGTTTGTCTAGACTAAGTGACACTTTAAAAACTGTTCAATCTTTTCTTTAAATTCTATTATTTCTATTCAGTTTAATTCACTTTTATTTATATAACACCAAATCACAACAACAGTTGCCTCAGGACACTATCATTGTCCTATAATTGTCACTATTAGGCAGAAAAGTTTGACTTAAAGATCACACATTAATTCTGAGTTGAACTGCAGACTTTTTCCATTTACTTGTGATTGAAGTGAACTGCCAGCAGGGGGAAGCCTTTTATTTCTCTGCTGCTGCACAATATCCTGCTGCTCAGCCTTGTTCAGCTTTGCATTACATTTCAGTCCACTCTGTTATATTAAGGCTCTGCTGCATTATGATATTAAGGTATAAATCATCTTACCATCAGCATTAATGTTTGATGAGGCCTTCACAGAGCTCATCAGCAGGGGTCAAACGTTTAAAGAGGAGTTAATTCATTTTACTATTGACGTATGTGTTGAGTGGAGTTGTTGATGGCTGTGTTGTGAGTTGGAGGTCACATTTCTGTCACACCTGCTGACCTGCAGGACGCGACTCCTCTGTCATCAGCACTGAGCAGAGAAGTTTGTGCCTGTGCTCATAAAAACAATAATAATGATAATAACTATTCAGAGAAAATTAGTCACCATCCTATCTGCACCTTGGACGTGACGTGATAGTTTATAGGCTTTAGCTGATATTTCTCTTTGGAGTAAGTATGATTTCTCTAATGATGCATTCTTGCAATTTTAAGATCAACGTATTCCTCTCTTAATGTCTCTTTAATGAGTAGACATAGAGCGAAGGCTCAGTCTGAGGGTTGTAAACTCTCTGAGGCAGAAATAAGCTAAAAGCTCTCATTAATCATGGGTAAAGACCAACAGTGACCATATTATCTGAAAACACTACTCACATTAAGACTCATTTCACTTTTACTTTTGAATTGAATTATGTGAAAATACCTTTCACTGTTGCCTGAAATCAAAAGTGAAAATATTGCTATGTTGCTCTGCTATGAATCACTTTTACATAGAAAAGTAAAATATGCTGTAGATAAGACATGTTATTGATACACCAGAGAAAAACAAAACGAGTGAAGCCAGCATAGAAACAGGATATTAACTCTGACCAATCAGGGAAGATGACTAAAATACTGCCACAATATTAGAAACAATGGCTCTTGGTCTGAAGAGGGAAGCCAACAAGTGTTTAGCACCTGCAGTCTTTCCAATGCCCAGCAGGGGGCGACTCCGCTGATATTAAAACAAAGTCTGCTTACACAGAAGCCTATGAGAGAAAAAATCTGCTTCTCACTTAAATTATGACATCAGTAAACACTTTCCTAACATGTTTATGGTCTCAGTCTCTATTTTTAATTCTTATTTGACACAACATGATGTTGGGTTTTTAAATCAGGTCTCTATTAGAATCAAAAAGGACATTAAAGTGGATCATATAGAGCTTGCCAAAATAGTCCCGTTTAGGCTTCATCATCAGACTTCAGTTGCTAATAAGTCACATGGTGGTGGATATGGGTGAGTACAAACAGAACAGATTTAAAATTATAGATGTATTGCTAACTAAAAAATAATCAGTCACTACAGGATAGTATATTTATTATAATGTTGAGAAGAAAAAGGTTTAAACCAGCAAATGACCTGATTTTGTTCTTTTCTTTTTTAAGTGAAAACATTGGTGGTGACTGAGAAAGAGCCAAGAAAAGAGCTTTCAATCACTGACAGTGGAGTGGGCTGAAGTCAAGGAAAAGAGAAGATGAAAATAAAACTAGAGAACGAGAAAGACGAGGCATCTTTAGGGAGCAGCAGGTCATATTCATGGAGGATCGCGGTTTATTCTTTTTAAACACAGCTGAATTATTCAACAGTTTTTTCTCTTTCTCAGAGTAGCGCTGGGAGACGTAAATCAAGGCCACAAGTGAAACTCTCACAGGTTTAGTTTAGTTAGTACAGACAGAAACACACTCATGCAAACAATGCCTTCACACAGACACAAACACACACACTGGCACACAAATAAGCCAGGAGAAGGATCACATAAACATACCAGGCTTATCAAACAAACCACCCTGAGGAGTATCTAAGAACAACATCTAATAACAAAATGCATACTTTCATCTGAACAAATGAGCCGAGTTTGTTCTCCCAATTAAAGATAATTTGTGTGTGTGCGTCTGTTTGTGTGTGTGTGTGTATGTTTATGATCATTATTCAGTTGCAGCAGGCGTGCAACTCAGCAGACAGATGTGTAATAACAAACAAGTGTGCGTTCAGACAGCAGGGATGAGGCGGGCGTCGCTACCCGACCACTGCGATCTGCAAAAGACACCTGGAACCACCTCTCTCTCTCTCTCTCTCTCTCTCTCACACACACACACACACACACACACACACACACACACACACACACACACACACACAGACACAGCTCCTCAATGATCTCTCAGGGAAGAAAGCTAATTTGTTTCACCATGGAGACATGAGGTGGAAAAGATACTTCAACCCTTGGAGGACTCTCATGTGTATGAAACAAAGCAACCTGTCTTACACACACATACACACACACACACACATACACACGATTGTCATTGCTGCCAGGTGAGACACTTAATTCATCCTGCTGTTTGCTTGAAGTTTTTGCTTTATTAATCACTTACAGTACCAACCGTTAGCTAATACGTGCTGTGTATTGGGCACCGTTTTGCACAACTTGCATTCTCCTACTTGCACACGCATGGAAAGCGTCCTCAGGGCTTGATGTTAATATTCATATCCTGCCCTCACCATGCATCTCACTGGAGACCCGGGCCGGAGATAGCTGTGAGCAGGCGTGGTCTGAGCCCGCCCAAACATGTGTCTTGTTCATGCAGTAAAAAGTAAAGAAAAAAAATCAGTAAATATAAAAAACAAAAGACAGAATATGCTTGCATTACATCGTACACTAGGCAACCTATAGCCTACTTCAAAGTCACCAACTGCCCACCTTTTTTTGTCATGCATACACACGACCCCTTCACTGTATGAGCTGATAGCTCAGATTTCACAAATCCACACTGTCTCTCTGCTCTTTGGAGAATCATACATTTATGAGGCAAACATGACTGCAGCACAGATGCACACAGATGCAAATACCATAGTAAACAAACATCTGTGCAAGTTGTAAATATTACCCAAATTATTTACAATAATGGGCTGTGAAAGAATATCTGCTGAGATTCTCCCACGAAAAACCAGGGTGGATAAAGCTAAAGAGGTAGAGCAAGGCATCTAGTAATAGAAAGGTTGGGGGTTTGATTCCTGTCTGTATCCCAAAGTATCCTTGTGCAAGGTACTGAATACCACATTGCTCTCCAGGGCTTTAATCAGAGTGAATATTAAATAAATAGAGCTTGTATGAATATAGGTGAATGAGGCATGTTGTATAAGTAATAATGGATTGCATTTTTATATAGCGCTTTTCGGGACCCCTCAAAGCGCTTTACAATACCACTATTCATTCACTGGTCAAGGCAAGCTACAGTTGTAGCCACAGCTGCCCTGGGGCAGACTGACAAGGCTGCCATATCGCGCCATCGGCCCTTCTGGCCATCACCAGTAGGCGGTAGGTGAAGTGTCTTGCCCAAGGACACAATGACCGAGACTGTCCGAGCCGGGCTCGAACCGGCAACCTTCCGGTTACAAGACGAACACCCAACTCTTGAGCCATGATGGCCCTGGCATCTAGTAATAGAAAGGTTGTATAAGTGCTATATAAGAACATTTACCGTACGCTCTTCAAGCTTCTTTTTATATAAAGCCAGAAAAAAGTGCTTGGCAAAAAGTAAGCATAGCAGGACTTCCTAATAACTTCTGAAATGAAACCGTCACTATAGATAATGATATCTTGTACAGAAGGATGGCTTTATGCTACACTAGTTATTTATTATTAAATGTGTTAATCATTACTGCCTCCTAACTGGCAAAGACATTATTCCTGCAATAGTATAGAGCTTAGGTGGTTAAGCTAATGAGCCATGTCGACTTCTTGCTTTCCTTCTTTGATTTATGGCTGTAGCATTTCTTTTCATGACAGGAGAGTGAATGTGGAAGAAGAGACATATTGTTGCTTACTGCACTTATTGTTGTTAAAACTATCGCAGGCTGATCTTTATCTGTTTATACGTGATCATGATTAAATGTGAACATTTTCAGAGTGTGCTTTTTCTTCTTTAGACTGAAAAGGAATGGAAACATTTAGAGACATTATGTTTTAGAGCTTACTAGTTTAACTGATCTGAGTCACATGAGATCAAATAGAGCTGTATGTGGCTCATAAACAAAAACGAGTTTGACATTAATGGCAGACATAGCCACACATTAACCTCCAGGACCAGCCTTGACTCTCATTGCTGATTGTCCAGCGGGATGTCTGGACTATCAGATCCTCTGGACGGCTGGGTTTGTGCGACCAGCTGTCTTGGATGCGTGTGCTACTCTGACTGGACCGTTACCCTGGCTGAAATGGCAGCCTTGTCTGAGTCCCTTGGCAAGCTAGGCATCATTAGCCGCCATCTTGGCCCAGACGCTTGCTGAGTCCTGTAGAGCAAGAAGGAGGCCAATTAATGTTGACGTGAGGGGATAACGTTTCATTGTGGTTGTGTTGCTGGACATCATTATTGTTGGTTTAGTTGTGAAGGTCAAAATGAAATTACATACAGTAATCCTACAAGCCTGATGAATGTTTATCAGTAAACACAATAAGCAAACAAAGTCTTTCACTGTGTTTTAAGTTCAAGACGACTGGTAGTTTGGAATAAACGGAAGCAGAACTGAAGTTTGTACTGGACGGTTGATAGTGGTTCACATGTTACTTGGGTATATTGCCATGGTGACACCTGCTAATGACCTGTCACACTCCAAGATAAGTGATATAAACACATAAAACCTTTCTACTGGTTCGTTCACTGAGCAACAATGTGCAGTGTTGGGGAGTAACGGAATACATGTACCGCCGTTACGTATTTAAAATACAAAATATGAGTAACTGTATTCCGTTACAGTTACCGTTTAAAAAGGTGGTATTTAGAATACAGTTACTTTGTTGAAATAAATGGATTACACGGCGGTACCTCCCTGTTTCATATTGTGGCGGGTCAGGACTGTTTGGGTTTTGTTTGACAGCTACGTTCTGTTGTTCCAGGTGGCAGCGTTACCGTTGCCATGGTTACAGGGTGACGCTCTCTCTCTGCATGTTTCCTGGGTGAGAGAGGCCTTTTTGTTGTTGTTGTGCTAAGCTAATAGGCAGAATGCTACCGGTATAGCTCTAAAGAATGTAGCATCATAGGCAGTGTAGTCCGTGCTGCAGGGAGAATGGACTGCCATACCCGTTATGTGTCTGTGAGCGAGGGAGGGAGAAAAAGGAAAAGTACGAGCTGTCATCGAGCAGAAACGGGAGCTGGAAGCATGTAAATATAATAATAACCACTGCAGCCAAGAAGAGTGCCTGACGAGCCCAGTTGTAAGTAAGCTATTAAGACTCGACTGTACACAGTGTTCGTGTTTTCCTCCAAAAACAATACGTTCTGTTGGAGCAGCCTTTCAATGCCTCTCTCTGTCTCTCGCTAGCAAAGTTGACCCAGACAACAAAGTAAAGCTAGTTTTCAGCAACGAGCCCGACACAGAACCCACCTTATTAGCCAGAGGTCCCTTTACTACGGTTCGGAGCCGCGGACCTTCAGTAACAGTAATAAATCACAGCAATAGTACATTCATGTAGTTGTAAACAGCATGATAATATATTAAGTAATCCAAAGTATTCAGAATACGTAATGGAATACATTTTGGGGCATGTATTCTGTATTCTGTACTGGAATACATTTTAAAAGTAACCTTTCCAACACTGACAATGTGCTATAGGGTACCAAAATATCATAGGTTTCTGTATATACTCATAGTAATTGTATCACACACACTTTCAAACTCCAGTGAACACAGCGGGAGCAACTTGAGGTTCAGGATCTTTGGAATGCAGACTGGAGCAGCCATGAATCAAACCACCAACCTTACCATCAGTTGATGATTTGACCTCCTGAACCACAGCCACGCCCAAGTAACAAATAACAAATAAGTGTGTGTGTTTCTGTTTGTGTTCATGCATGCATGGGTTTCACTGTATGTGTGACTGTGTGTGTTTGTGTGTGTCTGTATGTGTCTGAGATGATCTACTCTGCATTGAACTAATGAATCAGACGACGATATCCCATTTCTGTCATTTGACTTTTGGAGCACTATTACATTCTGGCTCCCTTCATCACTGCTGTCCAAGCTTCCAACATCCACACACACGTGTACACACATCACCATTTACATGCGCACACTATTGCTTAAGTGATCCCTGATCTCCTGACGCTTCCTCTGACCTGATTCTGGGGTCGGCTCTTACCCCCTGTCACTGCCCTCACCAGTGGAGTGACACTATGACCCTAACTGTCCAATCACATTCTTTCCTTCCATGAAAAGCCTTCATGCTCATTTCCTACAAATTAATATTAGTGCATGGTTACACATTGCTTTCACATTGCAGGTTGCTTACACATATCATCACTCAATGCTATCAATAGCTGATCCCAATCCCTGCTCTAACCCACTCAATTCAAATGACCAACAGGGTATTATGAGTTGCAACTGCCTGATAACAGGACCACAATTGAGACGCACTGCTTTACCATGATTCTTTTTAACAATGAACCAAAAAAGTCCCCTTTTTTAGTCTACATATTTAAATTTAAACATGTTTAAAAAAGGCATTAGTCTTAGCAGTAGCTGCCACTGTGTCCAGAAAGGATAGCTCTGCCCCCAGCTCAAGTCAAACCCTTCTCTAAACTCCTCATTTCACTGAACAATGACACATTTTGTGTCATTAAATAAATAAATAAATGCATGCATACATAAAAAAATACAAATTTAAAGGACAGCGTAATCACCAAAAATTTAATTTATCGCCGTCATGCCATAGAAGGTGACCAGTTAATTCCTTGGACAATTCCTCCCCATTTCTTGAAGATCTGATGGACTTGTGTAGATACTAAAAGACTCATTTTTAGAGGCCATCTAAATCCTCTGTTTTCCCTGATGAACCTCAGTGAGATACAGATTATCAGCACAGCAAATTTTAATCATGTTTCATTTTGTCCTGCTCGACATTCTCAAACACAAATTCTTTTTTCCTTGTGGGCCCACTTTGTAGCTGAAACCAAAGGGTTCAAACTGTCTTAAATACCATAACAATACATCTTGCAAGTCATTAACTTAATTTAGTACATAGGTGCCATTATAATCAGACCTACACATGCCTTAATGACTGGTTAATGATACTAATATGTCTGGCATGGTTGTTGGTACAGACAGGCTGGTCTGAGTATATAAGAAACTGCTGATCTCCTGGAATCTCCCCACACAACAATCTAGAGTTTATGAAGAATTATCCAAAAAAGAGAAAATATCCAGTGAGCGGGAGTTCTCTGGGCAAAAATGCCTTCTTGATGCCAGATGCAAATAGCTGGCCTTATGTTGATGGGTCATGGATTTAGGCGCTGATGTCATGGTGTAGGGAATATTTTCTTGGCTCACTTTGAGTCCCTTTGTACCAGTTAAGCATCATTTAAACAGGATTTTTTCCAGCATCTTGTTAAATCTTATTGCCACTAAGAATTAAGTTACTTGTGAAGAAAAAATGTGTCCAACCTGGTACTAGCAGGCTTTACCTAATAAAGTGGCACGCGATTGCTTATTTGTGCATATACACTGTTGTGTGGCTGCGTATTAGCCTGATTGCAGATGTTAGAGAAACTGAAACCTGATTTATTTGCTTCAAAGGATGATGAACATAAGCCACATCAGTCATCACTTTCATATATTTCAGCAAACATGGTGTGCATTACAATGGCAAACATTATACCTGTTGAATATTTGCACGGTAGCCTTCAGCTCGCATCAGCTTTGTTCAATTTCCAAGCCACAAGCCTGACTGTAGAATTTGATTCTATTAGATCGTTTTAGAAAGGCTCCCTTTGCTCTTTTATTAGATTTCATGCAACTTTAGATTTTCCTGAATGGTGATATTTTTCCTGAAGAAAAAAGAAAAACTAAAAGTTTATGGATCCCAGCATCTGATCCTGCTCATAAAGTTAAATCTAATTAAAATGCAACGCTAAGAGGAAGCATAGTATGAATGCGGTATGAGAGAGATCAAGATGAACTTTAAATTTAATGCTTGCATGTCAGAGCTGTTTGCAGGGTCAGAAAGTTGTCTCTGTCAAAGCCCTGGAGGGTTTCATTGAGCCCCTGTTAATGTTGTTATGACCGCTGAGCTAATGCAGCATCCTGTCATGTTGTTGTCCCTTAGAAATTGTTGTGTGTGTGCTGAGTATCTCACTAAAGGGGAGCTGGGAAAGGAGGAGGGGGGGTGTCATTATAGTACATTAAGAGGGGGATTATACTGACCATGCTGACATCAACATGTTAGCTAATTGACATAGGGGGATATACTTGCTGGTTACCAAATCCTCTTTGGGCTCAGACTGAATAAAAACACTTATGGAGCAAATGCATGTCTGCAAGTATATACTTACAAACACAAGCGAGACTTAGGCGACTTTAAAGCTGTTAGCCCACGTTTGCACTGCAACACAAGTTTTCATTACATGGAACAACACAAATGTGCAGTGCAGCTGGATTATAAATGATCTTTAATCCGCCAAGTTTTTACTTTCAAGTACAAAGTTTATGTGATGTGGGAACATTGCAGGTTCAATGAATCCACAGACAGTCAGTGGGAGTCATGCATCCTGCACGTCCTTCCCAAGCAGCTCCCACGCCTAAACCAAACACAATTTCCAGTAGTGAGAATGCGTCTGAAGCATGTGAAAATCCAGCTGATTGCCACATTTGAGAAAGGGCAACTGCAATAATGTGTGAAAACAGCTCAAAGCAACTGAAGACCTGTGAGTTCAAATAGATTCATTGGAAGTTGACCTCAAAGTGGGTGTAGAGAAATTATCTGTTACATTCTACAAAGACAATGCGGGTATCTATCCATTCATTAATTAACCACTTATCCAGGGTCATGAGGTGCTGAGCAATGCTAAACAGCGCTATTTTAGAATCACTAGCTAACCTAAAAATCACGACTTTGTAGTGTGGGAGGAATCCAAAGAACCCAAAACTCCAGCAAACAGGAAAGTAGATGTTTGAGAGGTTGAAACATCTCCCATTTGTGTACATATTTTAGTGTTTACTAAATGCTAAAAAGATGACAGATTGTTCTGTTCTATTCTATTTTAAAGCCTTCACTCATTTAACAATAATTTCACCCAAAGCTTTATAAACCTTATAATCTCATTTTAGGCATTGGTTTTTATTTTAGATGAGGTGAGTAACCTCAGAAAGGCACAGAGACAGAGGTACAGTATGGTACTATCATACGCCAAGAGCAGGAAGGACTCAAACACAGACACAGAATGCAGTTCAATGAATTTACAGTGATGTGAAAAAACTAATTACAGTGTATTTCAAAAAGGGAAAACAAAAACATCCACAGTCTCTATGTTTAGTATCCAGCCAATGGTCCAATAGATTTACTCTGTCTTTAGACTCTGCAGTAAAAGAGACTTCCCTCTCCAATTCACATGCATAAATCCTCCTTAAGGAAAACAGGGCAGACTCCAGGACAGAGGTGAGCATCTCTCTGGTTTAACAGACAAGCGCTGACTGAAGGAGTGTCCTCCGGATTGCACTGCACAAAGCAGAGATGAGAATGGGCAAAAGATACTAAGGGCCAAGGAGTCTGTGATGTACTTCTCCGTGACCTCCTGTTCTGGCTTGGACAAACTACAGTCTATGCACAGTGAGGAGGGAGAAGGATCAAGACTCTTATGGAAAATGTTGGCTAGGTCATGATAGATGGATGGCATGGAGGACAGATGGGTGATCTGGTGAAGGACTGGCCCCATTGGTGAAGCTGATCATAGGCAGTCCTGATGGGAGGAGAGGCTCCATCCTGCAATGGTATTCTGGGTCCAGTCAATGTGTGGATTGTGTTTACTCAAGCTGCCCTAAAACAAGGGGTGTGTCAGGTGCACAGTAGTGCCAGCATAAAAATGATCTTAGAAGCATCTGAAGCACGGGTAAAAAATAATAATAAGCAGACACTGAGTTAAAAACCCTCCACATTTGTCCAACTCACCAAAGAAGACCTTGGGTGTAGGCAACAGCCGCTCCAGAGATGGCAGGAGGTGCATGGGAATCGCGGGCTGAGGTAGGAGCCAAGGTGCTGCAGGAGATGCAGCATCAAACAACATGAGGGAGTCAGCACACTAACGTTGTTCTTCACATATCTAACCACATTTGAAAAACATTATCTGACACGCAACTGAACCTTTACTAATTGGTGGTTCCTAAATAACATTTAGTAAGAGTTGGGAACTATTAAGAAGACTTCAGACTTGTTTAAAAGTCAAAGTTGCTAATGAGTGTTTACCATGCTTTGACGTGCATAAACCAATGATTCTTGGCATGTGCCTATAGGGAGCTACATACAGCATCACTGTACTCCTCTGGATTTGCATATTTTAAAGCCTCGGTGAAGATCACGGCCTTGTAACAATATCAAATGTCAATTTCACTCTAAGTCTTATGGAAATACTTAACACTTTGTCTTTATTTCATTAGTGCTGAATTATCAGATGCACATATCAAGCAAAACACTCAAAATGTCTGGGGTTCATCCTGTGATGACAGGAAAAACAAATCCACAGAAGCCCCAAACCAGCTGGACTATCTGACCTCTGTGAAACCCGCCTTATCTGTGACCGTGGAGCGATGTTTCCAAATGACCGAGGCCTCTCCAGCTGCAGCCTTCACCTGGGTGTAGCTCAATAAATAACTTGAACAATTTATTCTGCTTGGAGCAACAAGTTGACAGTCGATTTGTGACTCACGCACTCAAAGCCAAGGCTAAGGTGCTGCATCTGTTCCAGTGTGACTCATATAAATTCACAGATGACGTCAGGTCAAAGTAAAAGCCTCATCTCCGCCCCATGCTTCATTTTCACTTCTATCCTCTTTTTGTTGCATTTTATTTCTCTGTCCACTCTTTATTTCCTCTCTTAATTGCTTCTTCACTTGTCTTATATCCTTGATTTCCCTTTCTTGCCTTATCTTCTGCTTTAGTTTCCTCCTCTGTGTATATTTCATTTCTTTTCCTTAGCTATTTATGCTGATCTTTATAATTTTACCTATCCTCATATGTAATTTCCTTCTCCCTCTTCTCCTAAAATCATTTCCAGTCTTTTCATTTCCTCTCTTCTGTCCCCATTTCCTCCTTCCTCTCCTTTTTTCCTTTCCTTTTTCCACCCTTCTCACTCAGCCACCAAAGGCTCAGAGGAGCGTCATTGTGGAGCATCTCCAAGCTCAGGGCTCCAGACACAACACACCCAATGCTCTCTGCTGGGACAGAGAGAGCGAGTCAGATAAGGAGAATTAACATTGAACAACATTAATAAGCGCAGAACACATCACAGAGTTTCCTCATGTATTCTCTAAGAGGAGCTGTGGTTGTTTCCAAGAGCTCTACTTGAAAAAAGATTTGACTAAAGTGACACATTTAAATCCCATGTCTGTAAATTACAGTAAATATAATTATTTTGTAGGAAGATTTTTTTAATGCAAGTAATTGAAGCCACTGAAGTCAGAAATGTTGGATTTCTTTTACATATAGTGGCTAAAAGTGTGTCTCATATAGGATAGACTATAAAGGCTAAAAAGATATATGAAGCCTTGTGATTTAGAAAGTTAAGGAAATGTTGAGGTGTATTTTTGGGAAACTGTCCCAACTGCTTAATTTACCTTAGTTTTACTTTCAGGCTTTATTTTGTCAATTATTACTTGATTTAAAGTAAAACTCAGATTTTAAGATGTCCTCATTTGCTGAGCATTCAATTGTTTGAACGCTGGCTATTTATCCAGCCTAAAATAACATTGTAGCTATTGCCAGTGTCAGTAACCATGCATGCATTGCGTGTAAGAGCTCACAGCCGCAGTGATGTCACCTCTCGGTTTGGCAAGTCCTGCTAAGTAGCTAGAGCTAAATTAGCTGATTAGCATGATCCTCTTGACTAATTATAATCACTTCCAAGACAAAGATGGTGCTTGCCAAAAAGCCGAGGGGTTTCAAAATGATTGCAAACAAAGTAATGGACGACTTAATGTGGCTACATCCATCATTTCACCTCAATCTGTGATAAAGATGGACAAAGTTTGCAAAGAAAGTCATAAAAACTCTGCAAACTGACAAACTGGAATGTTTTTAATTGGTAAATTCATGTGTAAATAAAAAGTTCAGACATTTAATTATATGTAGGAACTTCTTTTTCTGTGCTTATGATATGAAAATCAGAAAAATGCAAATGTGAAAACTAGTTTTGGGTAGTTTGATCTTTAACAGAAAAGTGTCTGACTTTCCTGCATTTCTTCAGTGTTAACTTCTAATGAAATCAAATCTAATCAAAATAAAATTCAGATACATGCATCAGAAGAACAAAAAAATAGGGCTGGAAGAAGCAGTTTGCTCATTAACCTCTTTAGTGCAGTCACACAGGCCTGCAGTATTGATTATATGCAGGTAAAGAGGAGCGTTACTGTGAAAAAGAAGCTGCAAACAGCTGTTCAGTCCTTAAACTTAGCCAAACTGGTCGACTGCCAGTGGATCAGCTCCAGATTTTATCCCTCAAGGATGTCACAGAGCATCCTCTCATCTGTCTCATCTCGAGCTTGAGGACTGACTGAATCTTGTTCACAAGTATTGATTGAACTTAACTGTTTTCTTTCAAAATACCGAACATCTGTGGTGGATGCGAATCTGAGGCTCATCTTTCAGTCAAGTTTGGCTTGTGGAGAGGCTGCATTCCCTCGTGGGAGAAGCCGATACATAAAAAGGCTAGTTTAAAGAGTACACGTGCAGAGAGCTTGGAGGGTCTTTGTTCAAGAAAAAGAGTCCTTGGGTCTTCTGAGCTTACTTCAAAGAAAATATTGCAGGAATGCAAAAATCTTTGTACACTTCAATATCTCTAGTTTAAAAAAAAAATCAATGTGGTGGGATATTAAAACACGTCGGTGCTGAAAATGCAGGATATTGTATGCACAAAGTAAAGTTTACTCTCAGCTAAAATTAGAGCGAGACTTTAAAAGCTGAAGATCTCTCTGCAGCTCGTTTCTAACACGCTCTGTGGTGCTCACATGCAAACACTTTTTGACCTCATTTGTTTGTGGTTCGTGTTAAACGCGAGTTGTTGCATGCACTTTGTGCTTTTAACCGCATCTCGCAGCCTTCAGCACCATGTTGCATATTTCCTGAAAGCAAAACTATGGGAGTGAGCATTTATTCTGTGATTTACATATCAGTATCCAGTCATATCCTGTTTCTTCACATGGCAGATGCAGCAGTTCGCACTTACTGGTGATGCAACTGAAATGGTAATGTTTGTTTTGGACAACAGTCGTTGCTCCTGCTTCTTGTTGACATAAAAATTAAAACTGTACCACCGGTTTTATTCTTACAGTGTTTGTTACAGCATGCGCTCATGTGCACGCTCGTTCCTGAGGCCAAAGAATGTGCTCTGTCACAAAGCTGTTGGAGAGATCTTATCATCGCCTTCTTGCTATTTTTGGCGAAGCATTTGACATTTTTCAGCCATGAAAATAATCTGGGCAATGTTTGCATGTGTGGTTTCTATTGGCTTTGTATATAATGTTCAATAGATCACTACATCCTGCTGAGCGTCAGGATGTAGAGCTCAGCGTTCATTATTTTATCTATAGACTAATGTGAAAATGGAAATCGGTGAATTTTTGAGCAGATGATGTGTGTGATTACTGTCTGTGTCATTTCCAATATGTGAAAAAACTTGAATTCTAATGTTTCATTTGTACCAAAGATGTTTTAGCAAGCTGACTGTCCTTGTTCTTTATTCAGCCGACAAAAAAAAAAGTGACCGTCAGTGCCGAATGGCTGTGTTGGTCTTGATGTGTTATTTGGCTGCTGTTTGTCAGGTGAAAAACAGACACACACAATCTGTTTGCAAAAACAGTTTTGGCACAACTGAAAAACACTTCAAAAGATAAAGACAACGTTTTGTCAAAGGTTCAGCAGACACGGGCACAAATTTATGCCCAGATGGAACCTCGTATACAAGGACGAGGACGAGGAGAAAGAGAACTTTTTCATGTGGTTATTTGTGGAGCAGTGGCTGCTTATGGTGTGAACTGATTCACTGAGACAGATTTAATTTGAAATTTCAGGATGCTGACGGCTACACCTGCAGCACCTTCCCTACAAAAAAGTCACATGAATGTTGTTTAGATGTCTCCGTAGGAAGAAAAACATTAGGATCAGAAAATTTTAGTGGAATCAAAAAAAAATTTAAGAACCAAAACTGCTTTTTTGGACACGTTTGCCTCGGTGGAAACAACGTTTTCGAAATTTGAAACTTGAGCGAAACAGACCAATACAAGAACAAAAACTCTCTGTGGTCAGTGAACAACTCTTTTGACTTTTAATACCACACACATGTTTATATTCTCCTCTCTAGACTCTAACTTGAGACTGTAACTCACTTTTCATTCTTCCTCAGCCAACTCTAAATTGATTCAGAATGCAGCAGCTCCAACAAAAACTTACAGGTGCTCACTCATCATCTCTGTTTGTGGTTCCCTTCATTGGCTTCCTTGATTTTCAGGATTCATGTTATATCCTTCTATTAATTACATTCAAAGATCTGGATACCTCCCCCCCTCCAAATGTGCAGAGATATTTTCACCACAGTTGATGTGTCCTTTTGATCTGGGCTGTTCCACACTTGCTTTAAATCGAGGTGCATCCAAGGTTTGAACCTGTGACGCCTAATCTTTGGAAAACCCTTTCTCACTTTTTCATGTGTGTTTCTGTGAATCTGTGGTTAATTTTTTTAACCTGCTAAAAACACATTTCTATATGTTTTTTCTTCCCTAAACATTCTCTCTGGACTTTTGCACTTGTACAAATCCCTCACAAAGGAAAAACAATGTTCTCTTTCAAGTCCAAACCTGGGCTTGAAGGCCCTGAAAGACATTGGACGTTGCATTCAATGAGAATTTTTACTTTCATGGAAAAGCTTCACACACAGTCCCTTATAAATAATTTCCTGTGTGCAAAATATGTGTGGCTGAACCCATGTGTTCACCAAGAAGCAAGCAGCCCTTGGTGTTTTCAATCAGCCTCTTACATGCGGCTCTTTGTTCCAAATTGTGCTGCGGCTTCCTTTTTGCTGTCACCCAGATGTTGCTTCCTGTTTTTCACTATGAAAGGCAGGTTTGTAATTTAAAACCATTTCTCACTGATTATAAAACTGAACCAATCTCATCACATAAAAGATCTGAAAAGAACAAATGGGACCACATCTGAAACAAACCATGTGTTTGCTGTAACCGCCATGTCTGTCTGGCATATTTGTCACTCTTCTGTTGTGGTGAGCCTTGAAGTGTTTGGATTTTTGGGGTGAAAGGTTCACCTAAAATGTAAAAGTGAATTTGTTCAGTTGTATGTGTTGCTGTTTTTTCTTTGTGAAACTTTTAAATGATTGTCAAAGTAAAAATTGAGAATTTGCTTCTCCACTGTGTTATTTTGAACTTGAGGTGGTTGTGTTCAAGTCATGCTTCCATGCGGAGAGCAATGCTGCTTCTGAGGATTTCTGCAACAATGAATTTCTCTGAATGGAGCCTAAAGCTAATTGGCCTCCTGACACAGCAGGAAAACAGTTGAATCTCCAAAGAAAACATTTAGTTTGGCTGCTTTGATGGTGCTCAATAAACATTCTGCACCACATTTCAGAAATACTCTCCATCTATACTAACCTGCTTTAAATAAGTATAACATGGACCACTTACAAGACATCCTTTGCTGGTGTACAAAGGATGAACAGAAATAAGAAAAACAATAGAGTCACAGATTTTGATTGGAAGCTAACATATAACTATGAGGTGTTTTTGGCGATGAAAACCTGCAAGTTTTTGTACCTGACATCCTGAGATTTGTCACATCTTTCCTCATCAAGTCCAATGAAATCATGCAAAATTTTACCTTCATGCTACTGAAATTGTCTGAGTTACAGGCCCTCGAAGTACATACAGTATGAATGGGTTAAGATATGCCTTTGTAAGTAGCCTTGTTTTGTCCAACATTTGCAATCCCACATCATCATTTAAACACTGTTAAATTAAATTATTCTTTAATCTGATATCAAAATATAGGCAATCATCTAGACATAATTATATCTGTGTAAAAGTATTTTTCACACTGGGAGCAAAGAGGATCATCTGTATCTGTAATCTTGGTATCCAACACCTGACTTTTTTTGTTTTTGTTTTTCTATCGGACCAGAAAATTGATTATGTAGTTTCTCCAGGCTTTGTGAAGTCTGTAGAGATATCTTTGTTCAGCATCTGCTGATGGAAAGTATTATGCATTGTTACAGATGGCAGCCACATACTGACCAGTGTTAGGTTTAGGTTGCTGCTGGTGCTGTCACGGTAAATGCAGATATACATCATATTTGTTTTTGTCAGACACCCTGCTGATTTCCAGCTGAACATGTTCAGAAGAGCTTCTCCAAAGGTTTGCGTTTAGACGACATACACTGGGGCAGTATTGTAGCTGTTATGGAAACTTAACTAAAATGACAGGTTTAAAACAAAAGAGCAATAGTATGGATGTACACTCAGGACGGCGCTGGCAAATTTAAGTGCAACAGCTTCTGTATTAGGGGGTTATGTAATGTAGAAGATTAATTAAACGATTATTTCTCTCAACCTTTGGAAGATTTCATCGGCAAAGTTAATGAATCATTCCTGTTGCTTGCTATAGCTGCAATAACCTCCCATGGAGACAGGACTGACGCACAGGAGTCAATGCTAAAAGTTCAAAACTTTATTTACAAATTATTTAAGGACACACTGATTCAAGCTTTGCTCTCAGTGGTTCGGGGTTCCAAAAAGCAGGCAAATCACAGTTCCGGCTTTCCATAGAAAGATTCCTTACTAGACGCAAGCACAGCTCATCAGTCCACAGATGACCTGCACAGAAAACAAAGTAGGTACAGTCCCAGGAAAACACAGCGCCAACAAAGAGCCAACAATGAGTTAGGAACAACTAACCTGTATTAGTTCAACTCAGGACAAGTTGATGAGGAACAGGTGAGTTGATTGTGCTGATATATGGAGCACAAGGTGGGTCCCGACATGAGCCTGGCCATGAAACACAGGGCAAGGTTAACCCACACAAAGAGGAGAGGAGCAGCCAGGGAGAGACAAACAGGAACTGTTGGATCGGCACAGGAGGTCAGAGTGACCATGACAACAGCACACAATAAATAAATAAAGCACAAAGAAAATAATTAAACTTTTATGAAATTTTTCTGGTTTAACAGTTGTATGTGTGCCACAGTGTAAATTGCCTTTTCTGCTCTTTGTAATGTTTCTGAAACATAACAAAATTAGACAGGAAAGAAAAAAAAACCACACACAATGTGGGTTTAAGTTGACTTTTCAACTAGCTTTTTAATTACGGACTAAAAGCATTTATTTTATGCCCCCAGGTGGCAGGACAAACTGATCCTTCATGCTAAAAGCATAAGATTTGAAATGTCAGAGTAAAACAGTAAAACCTCCTGTGGTGCAGTACTAATGAGCAACATTACTCGGTAAGTGGAAGATTTGTTTTAGTGATCTTTAAAAACTCACTTTGCATATTGTTGATGTTCAATAACTTATTTTTCTCTTCAACATAAAACTCTTGGATATCAGATTTGGAAAAAGCAAAAGCAAAGAAGGCAAAAACATTTTCTGGTAAAACAAATTAGAGAATTTTAAGTTAATAATTAAACATTCAAATATCAGTGTAATGTCCCTTTTAAACTAAGATATTCTCATACATGCCGGCATTTTATAGCTGCGTTTGTTCTCATATTCTAAATTTTAATAAATGCATTTATGGTTCCTGACTGCAGATTTTTATTGTTATCAGCTGTTGGTAACTGAGAGGGGGGAGTCAGGCACAAACCTCCCCATCTGGATTCACCAGTGCAGCGCAGTGTTACAGCAACCATGCTCTTATTCTGTTATAATTAGCTCACTTTTTAATGCAGTCAGGTTCTGAATGGAGCATGTGGCATCACAAGTGCTTAACCTAAATGTTATCAAGCGTTAATGGTGGCATCATTTTCATCCTATCCATCTGCAAACACCCTGTGTGGAAAGATCTCATAATCACACTTTTTTTCCTTTTAAACTGAAGAGCGTGCATAAAGATGGTACTTAAAAAAATCCAAACAGGGCAAAGGTCAAGCACATGCTGAGGAGTCTTTTTTATTAACTATTAATAATGGGAAACAGATGAATAGAGGGGGAAACAAACAGGTGAGGACAATGAGTCCAGATAACATTATTCAGGATATAATAAGATGCAAAATATTATCAGCTCACACAGGAGCAGGAAGAAAATCATAATACAGCCTCTAAATTACTGAAGTCAGTTGTTCTTGTTTAAACATACTTTGTGTATCCTTTCCTTTAAAACTGCCAATTATACTTCCTTTTTCTTCTTTTTAAGTGTCATTAAGAACCAGCAAGAGTTTTGCCAGTGTATGAAAAATCTTAATTTGCCCCCATGGGGAGTAAGGATTGGGGACTTTTAGCTCATTAGCTTAATGTTGCCATTATAAAAATACAACTTAAAAAAATTGTAAAGAAGTTTTTAAAATAGAATATACAACCAGAAAACTGAAATGATTTAAAATTATTTTGTCATCTAAACCTGCACTGGATTACATGCTGTATGTGGACGGTATTAACTGTGATTGGTTCTCTCTCACTGGTATAAGCTGTAACCACGCAGTCACACTGGAGTTAAAGTTTGGTGCCAACCTCCTTGTGACTAGAGAAAAAAGTCAGTGGTTGCCCGGTGATTGAATTGAATTTCTTTTGCGATTGGTGACAGATAGCAGTGGTGACCAACCAGTTGCCTAGAGGTTTAGCAAGCAACACCTTCAACTTTTGATGGCCTCCCACCCGCATAGCTAATTGGTATGGCCCAGATCAGGCCCACAAAATGTGCTTACACATGGCCCACATACCGCAAAGAATGGCGGCCCTTCGGTGGCCCAGATCAGGTTTGCCAGAGGTGGTCCACACATGGGCCAGCACATAGCCAGTTGTAGACACACTGCTGGCCCTGTGCTGGCCCAGAACAGTTTCAGCTCTGGCCCCAGATGTCAGCCTAATGTGTACTTTAATCAAGCCATGTAATTACAACATGTGTCGGACCATAATAGTGCAGAAGTAACATGACGTAACTCTGTTCAAACAGTGAATGGACTGATTATTATATAGCACTTTGTATAGAGCACTTCCCAGAGTGCTCTATACAACATGCTACATTCACCCAATCACACACTTTCTCTAAACCAGGGGTAGGCAACTCCAGGCCTCAAGTGCCGGTGTCCTGCAGGTTTTCGACATCACCCTGTGTCAACACACCTGAATCAAATCATTAGTTCATTCCCAGGCCTCTGGAGAACTTCAAAACATGTTGAGGAGGTAATTTAGCCATTTGAATCAGCTGTGTTGGATCAAGGACACATCTAAAACCTACAGGACACCGGCCCTCGAGGCCTGGAGTTGCCTACCCCTGCTCTAAACTGAGTACTTCCTAACTACATTCACACATACTGGGCTACACATTCACAGTCTTGGCATGCAGACTGGAGGAGCCAAGGATCAAACCACTAACCTTCCAATATCAATAGATGACCTGCTCTACTTCCTGAGCTACAGCTACCCAGTGGTAAAGATGAGTAAACCCCCACTAGGTTTTAGATAAAGTGTAACCTGTCATCACAAACCTGTCAAATCTACATTTGACACATTGGCTACCATAGCAGTAAAGTATTGCAACATGGCATGTGGGTCTTCTCACTAAAATAGGAAAATAGGAACATAAATAGTGCCATTATTGCCAGACCTGGCCCACATCTGGTTGACATACACCCTGCCATGACACCAGTCAGTCAGAAGTGCCAACTTGATGCCATAAACCAAACCACAGTCGAGCCAGATATAGCTTGCCATCACATAAACAGTGCCATCTATGCCAGGCCTGGCCCATATCTGGATGACATACCACAGAAGTCAGCTTGCAGTGCCGGCTTGATACCAGATCCAGGCCAGACCTGCGTGCTATGTGGGTACTGAGAGGCATCCTTCAAACAGTCACAGTGCCACTGAGATTGTTTGCAGTCTTTCTAAGACCGATTGGCAAAGATCCACAAATAACTCCTGTCTAATGTAAAAACTCAGGCAGATGGCTAAAAACGCTGTTGTTTGAGCTCTTCTATGATGTGTCTCTCTGCAGCAGGGGAATCGACTTTACTGGTTTAATTCTGTTTGGATTCTTATATAAAAGCAAGGTTGCTGATGGCCTTTGCCATTTTGCTGTTAAATACTGTTCTGGAGCAATTATGTCACTATTTGTAGACAAATACTTAATCTTAATGGTGTTTTAATTTCATTTTGACGCAACAATATCAATTTGTATACAGCGAGTGACACAATTTTTCATGCCATAGTCTCCTACAACTGTTTTACCTAGTGTGTGTTTAACACGAACAAAAAAGCCACTGGGCTTAATACCTTTTTTAGGGGAAACACTTATATATACACATCCATCCATCCATCTTTATCCGCTTTATCCGGGGCCGGGTCGCGGGGGCAGCAGCCTAAGCAGAGATGCCCAAACCCCAGCCACTTCCTCCAGCTTATCCGGGGGAACACCAAAGCATTCCCAGGCCAGCTGAGAGATATAATCTCTCCAGCGTGTCCTGGGTCTGCCCCGGGGCCTCCTCCCGGTGGGACATGCCCGGTACACCTCACCCACGAGGCACTCAGGAGGCATCCTTGTCAGATGCCCGAACCATCTCAGCTGGCTCCTTTCGATGTGGAGGAGCAGCGGCTCAACTCTGAGCCCCTCCCGGATGGCCGAACTTCTCACCCTATCTCTAAGGAAGAGGCCAGCCACCCTTCGGAGGAAGCTCATTTCCGCCGCTTGTGTCTGCGATCTCGTTCTTTCGGTCACTACCCAAAGCTCGTGGCCATAGGTGAGGGTAGGGACGTAGCTCGACCGGTAAATTGAGATATTGGTGAAGAGGGGAGCTGAGTGTAAAAGCGAAGCTCACTTATATATATTAAATCTTAATTTTCGAACTCTGGTAAATGTGGGTATGAAAAAAAATCAGCCAGATTTACAAAGTATGACAAAATATCACATGAGGTGGAATCCCAAATAGCACAAAGAAATGCTTTTTCGGCATTAAATATTAACACAATTACCAGTAAAGTGTGTGTTGCAAACACTGATAAATCAGTTAGTGCGTCTGATTTAAATATTTACCTCTTGATCTTTTGCATCTTAAGAAATTCCATAAATGCATATACTGCAGGGTCAGCGGCAAAAGTCTCGGCGTTCCCACATTATGTGGTTCCTGAATAAGTCAGAAATGTGTTTACGCAGTGTGTTGGTAAATCTAATCCTACAAGTCATGGGTTGCATTGTGAATTATTATCAACTTTCTATTCTATTGTGAGGTTTTTTCCCTGCAAAGTGTGCTATCCTTTTTATCTCTCTTGCCATTATTTTGGTCCTCCTACCTTATACTCACACTCACTGACAGGCCTCCAAAACCTTGCCTGTGATGTGTTTCTACAAGAATATATACATATATATTGTTAGTGTGTGTGTGTCTGCAAGCATTTCACAATGCAGGCCGTCGTGCTACTTTTAAATTGCTGCTTGTTTCTGTTATTTTTTCTCTTCTTCTTTTGTTGTGGGGGGTATGACAGGTCATATCTATTCTAGGATCTGGCACATATCCCCCACTAACATGCACTGACAGCAATGTCAACACAACACTTGCATGTGCACAGTTGGTAAAAAAAAAAATGCCATGACTGCGTTTGTATCTAGCCTGCTTGTTTTTCTACATATTTATAGCAAGGAACAAAATTTATTTCACAGTTTTTACTGAAGTCATGCCTTTTATAAAATCCAGATCCACATTGGCAAAAGCACAGTCCCAGACAACACGTGCATGTAAACTCTTGCTTTCCAGATCTTTGCATGAAGAGTACGAATACTTTCCTGATGCAGTAATTTATAACCAGTAATTTTGCTCTCGCCTCTGTCGAGTGACAGTGGGAGCGGCTGGCTGTGTTAACTGGTCCGGTGTCCCAGGCCACTTGAAAACACCTGAGCTGAACATGTGAGAACTCTTTTTCTGCCAAAAATGTCTGTTTTACTCTCCGGAGGAGCCGCTTACATGCAGCTCACATGGCAGGTAATTAGTCTGAGACTCTGAGACTTCAGTACATGTGCGCTGACACACTTGCAGTCACCCTGCTGCTGAGGTTTTATTTAAAATGCATCACGTCAGCAGGGTGGTAGAAATCACAGGCACTTGAAGCCACAGAGACTAAGTGGAGAAATGGCTGATTTAAAACATATTTTCGAGAAGGTCTGGTCACAAATCACAACGTTTCTTTTTAATGCGGCTTAATGCAGTTGTACTGCACAAGGTCCAAGTATCCTTCATCAGCAAGCTTCCAGCATCATCTTTAAGAGATAACAAAATAATGAGATAAAGTTTGGATTCACTGCATGTCTTTAAGTTTACAGAGATGTTAAATATACCTGGATGAATATATGTCTAAAACAAAAATGTGTCGATAAAAAGTGGCTAAAATGCAAAAAATATAAATCAGTTATCAGACAAGATTTTAAATAAATAAATATGCGACACAAAAAGGCTGAAACTGTCAGACTGTGATAAATAAGATGAGTTCAACAACCACAATACTGCTTATAACAACAACTATTTATTAAGGGGTTACCTTAGGGTCTATGCATATTATATATAATATATCAGGTGTGCACTTGGATAGTTGGACAATCAATGGGCTTGAATGCATTACAGACAACTCAGATATCACATTTCCACCCACACACTTCTAATATTTATAGAACAGCTCAAGTTTAGCAAACAGTAGAAATAGATTGCGTCACTGTTTGCAGACTATAGAAACCAATGATTCATTAATACTTCTGCAGGTGCAAATTCTCCTGACATTGGATCACCAGACAGGTTTCCTCAATAAGTTACAAATTAAATAAGTCACGTTAAAGTAATCTCTATGAGTAAACGCTCAGCTTCACACAGCTTTTTCCAATTCCTGACTCTGTAAGATGGGATTAACACAGTTATCTCAGCTAAAGGACACCCAACTGCTATTTACACTTCTGCTTGTGAAGAACCAATCACAATACCTGACTGGCTTCACGAATATGTTATATAATATTATGGTGGCTGCTTATTGAAACTGCATTGGTTCGAGTCATTTCTTCCCTTGTGTTGTTCCCTTATGGGAAGGTGAGTGTGCGCTTGTTCAACCACTACATAAACAGTAAGGAAATAGCAGTAAACCAAAAAAAAAAAAACACTGACTGGTTTGGATCCGATATAAATTTAACTTTCATAAACAGCTGTGCCAGTATATTGTTTTTACACACACATAGTGATCATTTTTCACTGGAACAGAGGCGGCAACTTAAAACAGTGCATGCATTCCCATCCTCTTTGCAGTTATTCACGTAAAGTGATGGTGCATTGAGGGCCCAGTTTGGTGGCAAACCCGTCTGTCAGAAGAAATATGCAACATAAAAGCAAAAAGCCTTAGTAGCAAATTGATCTTAACCTTCTTGAATATTCAGAACATCTGAATTTGATGGTTCTGGGGATGTTTTTTTCTACAGTTACTTCTCTCCTACTTTCTTAACCCACACAAAGACTGCACACATCAAGAGCACAGTGGCTTGATGTCCACGCTGGCAAATGGCAGCCAATTAGCCTGCAGTTTGGTTTCTTGCAGCTATACGCCTCATCAGCGCTTAATGAACACAGTTTGTTGTTCAGCAGCTTCTAAAGCGAGCTGAGAGTCATGGTGGGCACCAGAAGGAGACTGCAGTGACTCCAGCAGAGACCGACTGTTCACAGAGTGGGTTTTCTAACAGCTGTTTATCTCGGTTCCACAAAACGATGTGTCTGAAATGTAAATCATGTTGATACAAATTAATTTAACATCACGTGACTCAGCGGTGCTCGGTTCCTGTTAACAACTCGTAGATTACTCTGTGAAACTTCCTTTTACTCAGTAATGTTTCATATCAACGTTTGCATTGTGTTCATAATTTTAGTTTTCAAATCGCTATAAACACTCAGTCAGTTCAGTTCTTTAATCTAGTTCTTGCATCTCACTGAGGTAAGTTTTGCCCTCTTGGAAAACAACAGAAAGATATTAGCTGAAACGGTAGGTTAGCCTTTTTAAAAAAGTTGGTGAAGGTCAGAAAAAGAAAGAGTTAATTAGGTAGTGATGCATCATGAGACTACAAGGTGACAGGTGTCTCACAGAGAAGCTGAGGTTACATATAATTACATGTCAGCCAGCTTCCTGTTTAATCTATAGTAGCAGGACACCTGCCATATTCGTGCTGCCATCAATCAGCATTATAAACCTGTGATTCAAGTCAGGTGGCTCAGTGAAATAAGGATGTGGCCCCAGATTTGGAGGTCCAGAGTTTGAGTAGCGACTTGCACCGTAAGCCTTTGTTGATGTTCTCACTCTTCTCTCTGTTGAAAATATTTTGTGTTTTATTTTGTTCTTATTGGCATGAACTAAATAAAACATTGGTCATGAATAAAATTGGTCATGAAAAATTCTTGAACACAAACTTTCTGTTGCTGGAAAGTCTAAGAAAGTTAACTAGCTGTAAATTCACATTAGACCATAATTTTAGAATATTGCTCTATAAATGCTCCAAAGGGCACCAACACCACAAATCCAGGTTAATAAGATGAATTAGGTGAATCCAGCACACAGCTAATAGCGGTTTTGCCAGCATTCACCTGTCATACAGTGAATAGCAGCGATTCCTCTGATAATGCAATATAATCTAAATAATATATCATCTAAATGAACAATGTCTTGATGCATGAGACTTCTTCAGTCTCAGCTGACTGCAGGTCACTTGGATGAGTGACGAAATGTTTCTCCCACTGAAAACGCTTCGTCCAGATAAACAGAATCAACCTTTGGAGATCTAAATGAACAAGCTAAAAAAACCCAACAGCAGTAAATTCAATATATTTTTATTTATATAGCATGAATTCACAACAACACTTGGCTCAAGATGCTTGATATTGTAAAGTAAAGACCTTACAATAATACAAAGAAAACAGAGAGAACCCTTACAATCACATGACCCTCTATTAGCAAGCGTTTTGGTGACAGTGGGAAGAAAAAACAATCAAAAGGGACAAAGACACACTGTGGAAGACAGCCAGACATAATTAATTGCAGAGAGGTGTAAAAATATAATGCGTTCAGTTTTTAGGATGAGAGAACTAGTGCGCCAAGCTGTAGCTAAATACTTTCTTCATTTTTTTATTTGTTTTTTTGGTCCTGCAGGTTGAGCATCTTAACACGGGAGTCTCTAGGGACTTCTTCACTTTTATTTCCAGCCTCAAAAGGTGATCCAAGCCAACTGCTGTTGCTGGCAGTTCTTTGCAGCCTTTATTTTTCAGTCCTGGTGGTTGGCTCTTGATCTAGGTAAAATACATTCAGTACAATCAACTGTTTTATGATCGTTACTTTTCAAGAGGCATTCAATGGGCATCTTATATATATATTTCTCAAGACAGTGCAACAACTGTGAGAGAAAGCCTGGCGTTGGGCCTGCACTTTTCCTACACCAGCTGTTTAGCGAAGGGAGTCGAGCAGCAGCAGCAGCTGATGGTCTCTGACAGACTCTAGGCTGGTTCAGGTGTTCAGGTGACTCAAAGCTCAAAACAGAATCCAGGCAGTAAAAAAGGACAAATTTTTAAGATGTAAAAATAGGCTTTGGTTTTAAATCATAAGAGCTCCTATTGATTAAAACTGATGCCTGAAACACGCCTTTATTATGGCTGACCAATGGATGAATAGAATAGAATAGAATAGAATTCAACTTTTTGTCATTGCACATGTCACAGGTACAGGGCAACGAAATGCAGTTTGCATCCATCCAGAAGAGCGGCCTATTTATTTTTTGGGCACTTCTAATGTAGCAGAGAAGTAAGAAGGACCTTTCAGAAGGCTAAAGAACCCTTTTAGTTTATTTTCCAGATCTTTTCAGTGCATAAAATGTGTTTAGTGTGCTTTGTATTTTTCTCCATTCAGCAGGTCCTTTAGTTCATCACAAAAGGTCAATTTATTTTAAAAGATGAGTCAACAGCTGACATATGGGTATAAGAACAGATGGGAAAACTGGCAGAGGGCACCCAGGAATCCAAAACAGTTCTAACACTGAATTGAATTTTTGCTCACAATAAAATAAAAAGAGTGAAAAATGAAACTTAGTTGAGAAACATCTGTTATCTGCTGCCAGCTCCAACAGCTTCTTCTGCTGATGATATTTTACCCAAGGTCTGTCCTGAGCACATGGAGAATTAAGCACAACGTTGGAATTAATAAGTATTTAAAGTGGAACTCTTGTATAAATAGCATGCCACTTTAGACACACTGTCAGCTTAATGTATTTCAAGCTCTTTTGTGTCATTGCACAGCATTAAACAACATATGTAATGACTTGCTAGTTTGTTTGTTGACCATTTTAAGATACCAGGCTGGTAAATGTGATGGTATGACTGTAGTCATTTCTGTTGTCCTTGCAAGCCTTAGCATTTATTTAAAAATCTGTTTCAGCACTTTGTTCAATCAGTAAGCAGAAGAGTAAGATTTGTGTTTTCTTATCAAATGACAAAAAAAGAAAGAAATGCTGCCAAATCAATATTTGTAAATAAGCACAATAAAGAAAGGCTGTGTTTACACAGCAGAACAAAGACATTTAAATTCAATTAACATAGCAATATGGATTTATTTCTAAACACTGTTACTGTACTAGACTGGAGTCTCTTTTCAGCAATCCAACATACACAATCTTTGGAAACCTGGCGCCACCGATAAAGAGACCAGGGATAAAATTCTGTGCTGTCTATTTATTTGTTTTAAAAACACTATCATTCATGGCTTTGCTTTAAAGCGTGATAGGGGGTGGCAGAGTGGAAGCATTAAAAATTTAATCTGTAGAAAGTAAAGACAATAATGCTCATTAGAATATAGAATCAGATTTGACAACTAAAAAACAATGTTTGAATGAACATAAAAAAATATGGAAAAGAATTCCACTTGATTCAATTGCTCTATTTTTAGCATAATGTAGTTCTGTTATTCCAACTTAATGTACTTGAGTTGGAGCAACTTGACTAACTAACGATGAATCAACTTATTTACTGCAGTTCAGTTCAACTTAATTTAATTCAACCCATGCAAATTACTTTAGTCCAACAAAATGAATTAATGCTTATGCTAATAGAAAGTCTTTCATTAGTGTGGAAATCATTTCCATGATTAATTTTTGTTCATTAAAAAAGTTATTTTTTGAGTGTAAGTCTGGCTGCTTTAGAGTCTAGTTAACATAAAAGTCGTGATGTGCATCTTTTATTACTCCAAATTAGTGGATTTATAATAATCTTCACATAACTGTCACTCCATCCTCTTATGAACATAAAGCTCATTTCAATTTCAGAGTTGCTATAGCCTACCTGGCTGTCATGGGGCAGGGGGAGCACTGGACAGGTCACCGGTCTATGCAAGGCTAACAGACAACCATTCCCACTTATGGGGAGTTTAGAATCACCATTTAACCCCACTAACTGCATGTCTTCGGACTGTGGAATGAAGCCAGAGTACTCAGAAAGAACCAACACAAACATAACCTGCAAACTACACACAGAAAGTTGAGTTAGTGGATTTGAACTCCGGATCTTCTTGCTCTGAGGCAACAGTGCAAGTCACCGCACCACCGAGCTGTCACAACATGCTTAACAAAAAAGTAGGAAAGCCATGATTACAAACCTTGATAGTGAATTTTCTCCACATTTTTGTCCTTGACGGGTTAATAAATAACATACATGTGGTGTGTGTATGCTTTCCTGCCTCTTATAGCCCCAGTGATTTTCCTGTGGTTTGAAGTCTTGTGTAATCTTGTGACTCTTGCTAGATTGCTTCACGTCACCTCAACAAAAATACATTTAACATGAAGTGTTAACTTGTTGAATTTCATGCAGATCGCATATGATTTAATTACATTCACCACAGGAACATAAAATTATTCTGTTCCAATTACAAGTTAACATCCAATTTCACCTTTTTCGAGTGTAATTTATTATCGTACTCCAGAACTAATTCTTGAGCCAAAGTAAAATAAAAATAAAGACTTATTCTCCAAAAATAAATTTGTCTTTCTGCACTAGGAATACTTGCTTTCCTGTAACTTGCCTGGTCAAGCAGTACAAGCCCTCAGGCTGTGTGTTACTCTGCACAAACTTTTTATGCCAAAAGTTTCCAAATTTCAACCATTTCCAATTTGCTAAAGTTAACCATCTAGTGTCACGGCTAGTGAAGCGGACTCAGGCGCAGACCACTAGTTCCTTCAAACAAAAGTGGATTTATTTACAGTGATTCCCACAGGTGCAATATATATATATATACAAAGGTGTTCGGGAAAAGGGTCGGGGTTCGGGGTCCAGGAGTGACAGGGGAAGGAGTCCAGGGTGGGGGCTTTCCATACACAGACAACAGCTCCTCTCTTCACCACCACTCGTCTTGCACACGCTCAGTCACAGTTGCTCAGGGTCCAGGGGAGATCTACACACATATAGAGAGACAGTCAGCTTCCAGGTTCACAAGTACTCACGAGTTCAAATAACAGGTTTGCAGGGTGACTGACGCTGATGGCTCAACGATCCAGCGACGAGTAGAGCAGACTCGCCATCTTAAGTAGTACTCTAATTTGTAATCGGCGGCAGGTGTGCTGATCATCCCCAGGTGCGTGGGCCAGGGGCGGGAGCCCATACTGAGCTCCGCCCCGGCAGGAGAAAGAGAGAGGGAGAGGACGAGAGAGAGAAAGAGAGCAGAGGCAAGAGAGGAGAATAAAGAACACAAAACATAGTGCCTGACTGCTGTCAGCTGGCGAGGTGCGGGGACCATGACATCTAGTTTCTCACCCAAGTTTTTGGCTGCTTAACTTTTAGAAGAAAGTTTCACATCCAGCATCAGTAGATTTCCACTTGAATATTTAAGAAATTCTGAGGCGATTTAAAAGCTGGTTATTGGATGCTAATGCAGTCCTCCCTCTATAGTTCTACAGTTATGGGGAAAAGTAGTAGGCAGGTAATGCTATTCAAATGTACCTGATTAAATGGTAGTCAGCAAGTACAAACACCTGTAAAAGCAGAAGTTTCCATCTGGAACATTTAAATGAGGGTTAACAAAATGCCACATTCTTCCCTGGAGTAGATGTCCCACCAAATTTAAGTCAGACCATGCAATACGGAAATAAAGAAAATACAGAAAATGTTTTGCACTTGACCCAAAGTCATTGAGTCAATCATCAACACATGTATAAAAAGTTAAGTGAAACATGAATTCATCTAAATTTTAGCTGTAATTGGGTGATGCATTAGGACAATTATCCCAAGTGCAGTAGCAGCAAATCTACAACAGAAAGGCTGAAGAAGGAACCAATCAAGGCAGAGCAGTGGTCTTTAAAAAAAGAAAATCCAGGCTTCAGCCTCATTGAAACTCAACTGAAATACTGTGACATAAACAAATGCCTGCAAATCTCAATGAACTGCAGCTAACTTGTAAATTGGGCTCCACAGCAACGGGAGAAACTGATGAAGTCAGAAAGTGAATAGCTACTGAATCATGGGATGTACTAATGTTTACACATGACTTTAGCAATCCTGTACAAACCTCTTTTTCTGCATGATGTGGTGTCTATTAGCAAGTTGATGACTTACTGCAAAGTTTCATATTTGACTCTGATGCCTCGAAAGTACTGTATTACATCATGTAGCATCGGGGTTAATTCAGTAAAGCCCGGAATTCACTGTTGTTTCATTTTTTTTTTTCATTATTTAAATAAATAAATGACTAAAAATAATTTTTTAAATTTTGAAATAGTTTATTACAAAACCTGTCAAGCACCACAAGTAGTCCATAGTGCAAGCCAAACCCCCCCCCCCCCCCCCCCCCCCCCCCCCTACAAAACATAAAGATCTACCATTCCTCAAGCTCAGACAAAGACAAAAGGGTGTACTATGTCCAACAGTTCCTTGAACTGTGAAATATTTCTGAGGCCTCCTTTGTTTATCCTGGTTTGTTGATCCGCCTGCTGAACACTAAAGTATGCAGCCAAAAACAACACAAGGAATGCAGTGAGAGCGACACGAAACTGCAACGCTGACGACCAGAAACCCAAAACCAAGAAATGAATGGGTTTAAAAACAGGCTTTGATCTTATTCTGCTATGCTTTAATTGAGGGAAAAGTTATTGTAGTTCTGGCTGCGATTAAATTCTCACAAACAAGACACTCTAAAGATCTTAAGAGTTGAACTTAGATAGAAAATGGGTAATTTGTTACACACTTTTCATCACTGATGATTTTTTTCCTATTTTTTACACCTCACCATTGTTTTGTTGTCCAAATTTTACAAAAGTTGCCATAAACTTCACTGAAAGGCTCCAAACGCCGTGAGAGCAGCCAAAATCTGCCAAATCTACCATTTGGCAGATCTTTCTCTCCTGCCTTTCTGTCTGTGTTGGGTTATGTAGCTGGCAGGGGTGGGATGGGGAGCAGAGACGCAGAGTCAGAGTGCATAGCTTTGTTGTCGGAGGGGCAGCTTCCTGTCCTGCATTATTAATACCTGATGTTCACAGTTGACCTGCCCCTTACATACTTCGTTCACCGAGCTGTGAATTCAAGCGTGCGTGCGTGTGTTTTGGTGCGTGTGTTGCAGAGTGAAAATAGATTAGTGCTACAAGCTCCAGGACTGACACATTATAACCATTAATTGCATAAAGCCTCGCTTCTCGGAGGCAAATTGCTCATAAACTCCTTAATCCTCATCAGTGTCTCATTGGCTGAGTGTTTGAGGTGGTACAGCGCTAATAGCAGTTAGTGCTGTAAGACAATATTTGCTATTTCTTCTTGATAATCTGCCTCAGTTCAGCTAAAACTGGCAGTTCATTACTTCCTTAAATGAGAACGGTTTTATCCAAATACTCAGCCTTTGGAAATTGGAATGTAATATAGATAATTTGACCTGAAAAGAAACAGACGGAGCGGAGTGGGGCGTCACAAAGCCCTGTGAGAAAACTTTGCTGACAACCATATAATGAGTCTCTGTGAGTATCTCCCACTATTTTATTGTGTCTTTATCTCCTCGCTCTAAACTGGTAGGGTGAAAAGAAGGAGTAAAAAAAAAAAAATAAGGGGCTGCAGGTTTGGTGCAAATTACCCATGCTTATTTATTCAGAGATGTCGCCTCATAGAGCAACAAACCCCCTGGGTGTTCTCACAGGCCGGAGTGAGTGCCAAATCACTTTGCTGCTTGGTAGGAGAGGGAAAAAAAGATGGAATAAAAAGGGGAAAATTGGAAAGAAAAGGTAGCGTTTTCAGAGAAGTTGTAAAAAGAAGACATTTGAGGCGAAAGATAAGTGGAGGGAGATTACAGGTTGGGGTCGGCGGGGAGGTCGAGCGACAACAAGGGACTGGAAAGAAACCAAGAAGTGAGCACAAAGGGAAGACATAAAAGACGGGGAAATAGTGTAGAAGAAAACGATCAGAGCGATAGTTAAATCAAGCCTTGGAGGGAGGGAAATATGAGGAGAGACTGGGGAGAGGGTGGGGGTGATGGAACTAACAAGGGAGGAGGCAGAGCGGGAGGAGGGCTGGTTGAGTGTCTCCCAGGGGTCTCGGAGGGAGAGGAAGATGGCTCGCAAGTGCGCGCCCGCAGAGAAGCTCAACAGGGGGTCAGCTTTTTGTTTAGAAAACCCTCTTCAGCGCCCTCGACAGTAACGTGGTGATAAGAGACGCCCATACGCTCCACATTTCAGCTGGTGAAGCAGCTTTGTTCCGAGAGGCTCCTTCTAATTCAGTCATCTCCCACCCCCACATGCTGCCAACATATTGTACACACACTGACACACACGTAAATACACAGCCCGTAAGTACTGGTGACATGCTTCCCATTGTTTTGGAGCTGTACCCCAAGACGTCTGATTTGAAACCTTATACCTGAGTTCGAAAAGTTTCATAAAGGGAAATCACGAGAAGGTAACAGATTTGTTGAATAAATCATGATGTCGTTTGCGAAGCACGAGACTGAAATGGAAAATAAAGTCACGTGAGATGGCAGGTTGATGTGAAAGGACGGAGAAGACTGTAAACTTATCGGCGTGAAATAGTGTTTCTGTTGCGCTCGAGGAGGAAAGTGTGAAAGAGGGACCACCAAAATGTATTCAGGTCGACCACACCCACATGCACACAAACAGGAAACCTCCTCTACTGCATTTGGTTTATCATTTAGGATCCTATGCAGATGTTCACTGTAGACAAACACCCTCTTCCATTTTTCAGGAGGGGGCAAAACACCATTTTGCTTTTGTGCCCAGGGACTGTTGTCACCTGCAGTTAATCCCCCTGTTACCTGATACCAGTCACCCCTCTAACGCTCACTTCTTCTTCAAAGAGTCAGAAAATTTATTCTCTCTAAAGATAAAGATTTATGCACAAAAACTGCACAAAAATGTTACAAATTTAAATATTTTTCATGGAGATTACTTTTAGTTTTAATTTCATTTTCTTCCTTTTACTCTTTTGCCTTTAACTCTCATTTTGCATACTGTGTATTTGCTTTAATGCACTTAGTGAATGTTCTATCAATAAATATCGATTTGCTTACTTTATCTTAAACCGAGGTTCTCAGTTCATTTAACATTGATTAGATGACAGTGAGGAATACGCACCTTTCTCTTGGCATGAGTCGAGGTAAAGCACGGAGTGGGAGTGGAGAAACGAGGCGGCATTACAATTTCCATCAAGTTTCCCGAAGAGTTTTTGAAATTTTCAAACTCAAACATGCTATGAACAAATAGCATGTGTGGTTTAGAAATGCACGAGAAATGCATTTTTAAAACCGTCCTCTAGGTAAGTATTTTCTTTAAATTTGGAGCAAATGTTTCTAACTCTGCCAAAAGTATCTGCAAGAGCAACAAAACACATTTATATATTTACTTTGCTAAATAAGTCATAGAGTGACCTTGTTACACTGCAGAAAGAAAGAGTCCTGACACCTGGGACAACTTTAGAGAAAAATCTTGGCTAAGAAAAGATCACGGTATTGGTTAAATATTGAAAAGGAACATTTCGTATCTCTTACCTCAGTTCACACTGCGATGTTTAAAACATCAGTTTAAAAAGATTGCATTCTTCATAGATAAATCCGGAATTGGTACAGTTCTGTGCAAAGGTCTTGAGTCGCCCTGAATTATTTCCCAATATTTTTTGTTGTCTTGGCTTTCTGAACGTCTTTCAAAGTTTTCCTTCAGACGTTGTCCAATTTTTCACTCATTTTCTGCCCAGTTTTTGTACCTAACCATTTTCGGATGGATGGATGGATGGATGGTTGGTTCGTTGGTTCGTTGGTTCGTTTGTTTGTTTGTTTTGGCCACTGACCTACGAATCCGTCAAGCATAAAAAAGGCAATCAACCAGTGTTGTGATTGTACATACCAGGTGGCTTTGCAAAGAACCATTTTGAAAATGTATCTTTATAGAGACAATTTAAATTTTTACCCCCATTTCTTTAGTTGAATCTATTAAAAAGTTCAATCATAACACATTACAGTGTTATGTTTGATATACATTTAGAATACGCCAACCTTTCACTGGGCTCTGTGAAAGGATGCCTGTCAAGAAGCCATTCTTCAGTAAGAAAAATGTGGAGAAAAGCTTAAAGTACGCCAAATTAGACAAGAACCAGACTGAAAATCAGTGGTAATAGGTCTTATGGCAGGGGTGTCCAACTCCAGGCCTTAAGGGCCGGTGTCATGGGGGTTTTAGATGTGTCCTTGATCCAACACAAATGGCTAAATTACCTCCTCAATATGTCTTGAAGTTCTCCAGAGGCCTGGTAATGAACTAATCATTTGATTCAGGTGTATTGACCCAGGGTGATATGTAAACCTGCAGGACACCGGCCCTTGAGGCCTCGAGTTCGACACCCCTGCTCTAAAATGTAAAATTTTGGTTCAAATCATTGTCATTATGTATAGATAAGATCAAGTGTGAATGTCTACAGCCATCTGTAAATTATGGTAGAGGCTCTGTCGTGTTTTGGGTTGGGTAGGAGATTTGTTAAAATTGATGCAATTATGAACATGGAAAAAAGTACCATTTGATTTTGATCCACCATGAAACACCATCTGGAAAGCATCTGATTGGCAACAGTCATTTTCAGTGTAACAATGATCTCAAACACACTGCTAGTAAAAGCATAGCTGGATACAAAAAAAATTCAATGGGAAGCTATTAGTCATGGATTGGCCTCCACAGAGCTCAACATTATTGAAGCAGTCTTGGATCATTTTGACAGAGAATGGACAAAAGGCCAACATCCAAACAAGAACTTCTAATGTTCTTCATGAAGACCGGAGAACTGTCCCTGAAGACTATTTAAAGACAATATAACACTAAGAAAGTTTGGGCTGTGTTGAAGAAAGGTGGTCACACCAACTATTGTTCGAACTGTACAAATTCTGTTTGCCTCATATACTGTATTTCCATGCATGTGTAGACATGTTTTATTATATTGCCGCACCTGTTTGCCAATTTCCTGGCAGAATTTAAAGAAATAACAGGGTCTCAAGATATTTGCACAATACTATATGTTGTTATTTAGAATAAATACAAAAAGCTTCATATATCTCCATATTTCTCAGTGAACTAGCCTGTTGTACTGGTGACACTCTCCTTCATCATAAAAGATACACACATTTTTTTATTTATCTTTTTCCCTCATTTTACACAGCAGTCACTGGAGAACCAAGTGAACATTGATCCACTGCTGAAAACATTCCTTTAAAATGTATCATTTCTTCTTCTTTGAAAAGCTTTTGATATAAAATGCAGGGAATTATTTAGCCTGTTGGAAGAAAAGACAACTCCGTATTTGTGACCTATTTTTTAAATATTTATTGGAACCAAGGGGGTTGGGACTGAGCACCATAAACACAGTTAGGAAGTCTTGAAGTATTGAATAATGGATTGGAAGACTGATGAAAAACATATAGATAATCACAACACACTTAACCATTTACAAGTTAAGAATTCTTTAGAATCTAAAGCAGGTATTGTGGGATCACACAGTAACAGATTTGTCTGATATGAATGTTTCTTTGTTATGTTGATGTAAAAAAAATGTAGTATGAACATTAATTGTGTTGTGTTCCCAGTGCATCACATTCTGTTGTTTTGCTATAACTGTTTAGCTGCGGGCGTCTCTCAACAATTCGCCAAGTGAGACAGGTATGTCAATCTGGACTCGTCACATATAGGAGACTGAAAAAGACTCTCTGGTGTCACGATTAAAGCTGATGTGTGAGCATAATTTTGATTTTATGAACTGGCGTATTTTAACTCAAGTGAAAAGTATTTCCTTTGGGTGCTTAAATCAAATCAGTTGCTCATCTGGCTCTTGGTCTGTCACAATTAATTGTTTGATGGGGTTTTTTTGCACCTTCTTTATTAGTTTTTGCATGTAAATTTTCAAAACCTCTGCAGGTTGTGGTGTTAAAATGGAAAAGTGACCTTGACCTTGAGCACAGTTTGGGTGAAGACTTCTTAAGTTAGTACTGTGTCGGGGTTTTAATCAAAGCTGATCATTGCTTTAAAAGGAGTAGTGAATCTCACGAGCTCATCAAAACTTTGGTCAGATGAGAACTGAACAAAAAAAGCAAATCAACAAGTAAACAAAAAAGGAAACAAAGCAAAGAGGCAAAGCTTCCAAAAGAGAATCAAAAGGAAAAATGACACAGCAGGATATTTAATCAAAATTTCACTGCAGCAATTCAGCGTGGTGTTCGATGGTTTGTTTGGCTCCCGAGTGCTTGTATGTATGCAGACAACATGCTCCTAATGAGACAACGAGTGGTATCGACGGGGGTCTCCTAGCTCAGGATCAGGCCATCACTGAGCTCCTGGACAGCCTGAGGTGCAACCTTGCAGCTGGACAAAAACATAATGTCCCAGATGTGTTCTATTGGATTTAAGTCAGGCAAGTGTGGGGGGGGCAGTCAATCCTCCAGGAACTCCTTGATTAATCTCACCACATGACTCTGGACATTGTCAAGCACAGGAGGAACTCAGGACCCACTGCACCAGTGTGAGGTTTCACAGTGGGTCCAAGGATTTCATCCTGATACCTAGTGGCAGTCAGCATCTGTGTGTCCCTCCATAGATATGCATCACCAAACCGTCACTAACCCACCAACAAACCGGTCGTGCTGAATGATGTTAAAGGCAGCACAACGTCCTTCATGGCTTCTACAGACACTTTCATGTCTGTAACATGTTCTCAGGGTCAACTTGGTGGACCTGCCAATACTTGTATTATATGTTTAATGCCAGTCGGGCTCCGTAGTGCTGCAAAGTGAGTACAGGGCCAACTACAGGACACTGGGTCTTCAGGGTATTTTCATAAAGTCTGTTTCTAATTTGTCTAATTGTTTGGTCAGACACATTCACAACAGTGGCCTGCTGTAGGTCATTTTGTAGGGCTCTGGCAGTGCTCATCCTTTTCCTGCTTGCACAAAGAAGCAGATACCAGCACTGCTGATGGGTTGAAGACCCCCTGCAGCATTATCCGGCTCTCCTAAAGAAACTGCCCGTATCCTGGAATACTTTGATTCAAAAGTGTACCTACATTTTTTTAGAACAGTGCTCAAAGTTTTTGCCCATTTTTCTTCAAGTACACCTCTTTTTTGCTTTTCTGTCTTTAACAGTGAAGTTGAACTAAACAGCTCTAGCTGCCCTTATCAATACGTTCATCATCTGTTTCTGATGAATTGCTGTGAGTAACATCAGGATAATCTAGTCTCTGGGAGAATCTCAGGTTAGTTCACTTATGCTGAAGTGTGTTTAACATGCATGGCTGCAGATTTGCCCCTGTTATATTGTCTTTTTTCAATAACCTTGCATGTAATCACTCTGTGCTAAAACTTAGCTACATATTTGGTGTTCAAAGAATTATTCCATCAACCTCCTCATGTCCGTGTCTCTCTCCTCAACAGAAGACTGGTTTTTCTCCTTGTCCAATAATGCAGCACCCTCAAGGCAACAACACTGAAGGGCACGCTGTCCGTATCTCTGAGATGCCAGTATGATCTGAATGAACAGCAGCATTTGGCAGCCTGGGCTGAGAATGAATGTGTTGGCAATTGCTTATACACATGGAATAATTCATTAGGGCAAAGAGTACTTTAAAATCTTTTTCAAGATTTTAAAGTACTCTTTGTTTTTTAGCTTTCAGCATATTTGACTTTGTTTACATCCATATTTCGTGAACAGTAAAGCTCACGGCTGTTTGTATCTTTAGTGCACAAAACCGGTTACATTCCCAATAAGCAAATGTGAACGCCCTCAAATTAAATAAAAAAATCCACGTCTTCACCTTATGATCATTGTTTAATTCTAACCAAAATAAAAGTGTTGAAATGAGCCGACTCGGAAAACTCAGGCGATAGAGCTTCGTATTAATACTCAGCTACAAAAACACCCCCCTCTGTTCAACCTCCTGAGGAGCAGTTTAATGTGGATCTGCAGATTAGGAGGCTAGAACTAAATTCTGTAATCGCTGTGATGGGCTTAGGCAAAACTGAGTGGGGGTCTTCTCAAGGTTAAAGTGATGCCTGTCCCTTTCAATTACCTGTCAGTGTTCATTCAGACATTTCCTCTGTGTTATTGCAACATGTTCAGGTATTGATTTGGACAACATGTTTGAAGAAAATCTACTTTTCATGAAGTCCATTTTCTCTGTAATTGAGTGATTTTTCAAGGGAACAAAGCTGAACATTGTCTTCTCCAAACAAAAGGATACAAAAACAAGTTATTTCCTTTTGATAGCAGCCAGACACATTTTAATACAATAATGGATTTTTGCACTTGTTTTATGGAAATAAGGTTTAAAAGGAATGAATTTTTTGTATTAATATTTAACTGTTTGCAACTGTGTTATTGTTTAACGGCTGATTCTCTGACTCAACATCACAACATTAACCAAAAAACTTTAGATTTGCTCTGTTAGTCGCTCTCGACAGCAACTACTAAGCAGCATGTCCCTGGAATGATTTGAAAAGCTTCCTTTCTCTTTCCACCTACTGCTTCGCTATTCAATTAAATGCCTTTGTATATTCAAAGGCAGAAAATAGATGGCAAATGCTAAACCATTAAATATTTTCAGTGATATGAAGTCAAACAAAATACAGAAGCTCACAAAGAGATATTTGAGTTGTTTTGTTGCTTTTGTGCTGTTTCGTGTCTGCTCTGTAACTTATTTATGATTCGGGGGACTCGCAACGGCAAACTGAAAGGGGGGGGGGGGGGGGATATGAGGAGGGAGGACAACAAAAGAGAAGGTTAAAAACCCAGAATCAAGCAGGAGGATCTGCTCCGGTCGAATGGGTGCTGAAAGGAGGGAGATGGAAGAGGAGGACTGGAAATGTTTTGCTCCATCATGAGCCCTTCAGCGTAATCAGATGAAAGAGCAGACCTGATGTGAAAGCAATAAAGAAAAGAAGAAAAGAGAAGCAAGAAAGAGGAGAGGGGTGTTTCCCTAAAGGCGGAGATGTGCTTGTGTATGAACTAATCTCCCTCTCTCCCTCAATCTCTCTCTCTCTCACACACACAGACACACACTCCCTCCCTCTCACTCTCTCACTCTCGCAGTCAGTTGCAGCAACACACTCACCGAGATCGGCAGCACAAAGCAGAGTCGCTCTCTTACCAGCCTCCAGAAACACACACACACCGACACACTTTGCCGCGGCACGCACACACGAGCTCAGACGCCTCCACGCACACCTTCTCAGTGACGGCCGCGGAGCTGAAGGAAAAAGGAAAGGAAGGAAAGAAGAAAACAACACCAGAGAAAGGAAGACAAGAAGTAAAAGAAGAAGAGAAAATATCCTGAGAGAAAAACAGGAACAAATTTAGATAAAACTTCACTCAGGTAAGACCACTTTTTTTTTAATCTTTCCCTTTTTATGTAGAACTAGTTTTCATATTGAAACTGAAAAACTGACTCACATACACAGCACAGAAAATGTTGAGTGCAACATGCACATAGTGTGAATAAAAATACACACTGTGCACCTGTGCAACTGTACCAGCAGGCTCACGTGACCTCACGTCTCGTTTTTAAGTTTATAATCTTTTTATGAAAGACTTTTTTATTTGTTCTTTACCTGCAGGAAAGGGTGGTAAAACTGCAGAATTAAACTCTTGCAGTGAACTTTTATGTTGTGCATTTATAGAAAAACAGCTGCATAAATGATCTCAAGGGTATAATTTTTTTGTGTTTGAAACATGTTGTCTGTACTAATTTAGAGTAAGAATAAATTTTAGAGGAAGTAAAAGGAGGAAGTTTTGAAATCTAATAAAACAGTATCTCAGAGATTATTTCTATAGAGTTTGACAGCAGTCGTGTGTCTCAGAGAAGAACTTCTCTTTATAACTTGCGCTTACTAAGGTTACAGATTAACACGGAAACTACCCTCAAGTATCTTAAGTTCTGCAGTGAAGGACACAGTGTCATATCTTTAAGTTAAAGAAGTTAAAAGTTGATGCAGTCCAGTTTTGAAGCCTCTAATTTTACTGTCTTTTTTAAGACCATATTTAAATGTTTATCAGCTAACAGCAGCAAGCATGGTTACAGAGTTGTTCCCTAATTTGTGCAAAATGTGATACAAATGATATATTTTTGAATTTCACTCACCAGTACCGGAATACATACTTCTAGGGCAGGCTGTTAGTACAAATAATCAAAGTTCAGACCAAATTATTTATCAGATAATTCCTTTAAAATGCTCCAGAAAGCGACCAACATCACAAACATGACCATGATGTCCACTGAGTTACCCAAACGGATGCCTACTTAATAGTCTGAGTGGCATGTGTTGGTGTCTGTCAGTCAGGAGTAGCCATGCCTGTAATAACGAAAGGGAAAGGAATATTTCAACTTTAATCGAATTTAAATTGATGAGTCAAATAAATGAAGCCAATATCACTTTTGCACTACTTGTAAACTGGCAATTTTCAGCACTATCATTAGCAAATGATAAATGTAAAAATCTCATCTTGAAGTCTTATATTGATGACTGTCTGCATCTTAATGCTTTTAACTTGAATATTTTGAGGGATGGGTGGATCAGACTGACAAAATGCTGGGTGATGCTCACTCAAATCCCTGAAAGCTAACAGCGGCAGTTATTTATCAACCACAAGATAGGCCCACCCCCAATTATACCCTGGTTTACCATTATTGGTTACAATTATTTACAAATTGTATATTATGTTTAAATAGTGGAGTGAGCTGAAGGGTTGTTTTCTCATACACTTTTATGTACTCAGATTTCTTTTTGTAGTTACAGTAGGTGCGCCCTGCTGGCCACCTGAAACAATGCAGGTTTAATTAGCTTTCACGGTAGCTGAGCATTTAAGGAATTGAAGGATTTGGTAAAGGCCACGATAGCTTCATTTGTCAGCCCTTAAGCCACCTCCTGGCTTGTATGTAGTTAACAGCTTCTTCTCCTTATACTTGTTGTTATTTCACATCAAAGAAAAAGGCTGAAGAAAAAAAATGACTGCATATGAGCTGTTAATCTGTGGTGCTCTCAACCAAACTGTACCCAAATATAAGACAGTTTTAACCACAGCTAACTCCTGTAGTACCGTGCTTTATGTAACGTGAAAACCTTTTTATTTATGGCGTATAAAATGAAACACTTGATTACTAATAGCCACCTTTATTGACATGTGCAATATCCTTTGTCCTCCACTTAGTGGTGTTTTTCTGTGCTCAATTAACTCGTTTTATTTGCATGTCTGTAGCATACTGTGAACACATGACTGCCTAAAACAAGGGAGTCATTTTTGTTCAGGAGCATGCCACTCCCAAATAATTTGTTTAAATGGTACCAGGAAAGATAGTTCCTGCTCTGGTGCATCTGAACAGTCAAACAGTCTGTAAAAAGACAAACTAGAGTGAATCCAGGTCACAGAGTCTGTGAAAAGATTGAGTTAGTGTGTGTGTGTGTTGGTTTGTTCAGCTTCACTGTGTTTATAAGAAGATAAGACAAAAAAAAGAGAAAGAAAGAAGGAACAAAGTGGGAAAATGAATGAATGAACCCATTGTCTAGTTTGTCCGTGTGTGTGTGTCTATGTGTGTGTGTGTGCTTAGTGAGGGGGTGTGTTTTGCACGTCACAAAACAAACTGAGCAATCGGTGGCATGTGAGAGGTTAATGTTACACCAAAATGTGCCCCGTCTTGTAAACAAAGAAATCGCATTAAACGACTCGGTAACAATAACAATATTCGCAGGAACATTCACATTAGCAAAGGCTGCTCTGGTAACATTTGGTAACAGTGTTGAACACTGTAAACAAAGACTTCTGGACTTCATCTGTTCATAGTCGGAGTGATTTTATGCACTGGATTGTCTGAGCACTGAGTGAACTTTAGCCAACATTAAAGGTCAGACTAACAGAAACCTAGAAATCTGTGACAAATGATTCCAAAGTACAAATAAACAAGTAGCGTAAGGATAAATATGGAACACACTTATCACTAAGATGTTAAACAGAACACAAACGTCTGCTGCTGCTGCTGATGTAGACGTAAAAAACAAAACAAACTATAGACTAACTGAACAGCATCATTTTATATTCTCAAAACAAAATTCCTGCATTGATGCACACACTGCAGACATCTTAATATCTTTTCCACCTGTTGACCCACCACCAAAATAAAAAGCTGCTTCATAATCTATAAAAACTATTAAGTATCTATATAGTTGTTCTATGAGTTTAGCTGTGTTGTTCTTCTAACTTCTGTCCTCTTTAAGGGGCATCGACAAAGGAAGTGTGGCAACCAGAGACCACAGAAAGTCAGTGACAGTCAGCAACTTCAAGCCAGGCAAAATAACCACTAAGGATACCTTTGAGTAACATATCACTGTGTGGTAAATACATTAGAAGGTTACCTAGGCGACCAGCGCTTCGTATATCCGGTAGCACCAGCTATGAGCAATAAAGCGATGTGCAACAAGCGGATTACTTTCTGTGTAAACAAACAAGTGCACTAGCTGTTGCAGGGCCCAGAGAAGAAGCCACTGTTGTACTTTTACTGAAGGAGAGCCATATAATGTTTTTGTATGAAGGGCTTTATTTCACACACAAAATGAGCAGCTTCTCTTTTTCCAAAACAGGCTAAATGAAATCTATATATGTAAGCATTGTGCATTCACAGCCATGGTACAACATGGTGCTGAAGAAGATTTTTAAAAATAGAAAAAACATTGTAGTCTGAAGCTTAATACGCTAGCTTAGTTTACAGTTTATCCAAAATAATATATATAACATCCAAACATCAAAAAGTGCACATATCCCAACATCGCATCAGTTTGTTAGCAGTTCAAAATGAAATAATTATAATGACTGGTAAAGTATTGTTAATGTGTGTTCTGTGTTATATTAGCAGCATTTCCAGCAGACTAAAAGAAACTTAGCAGCACATTAAATTCAAGTATAGCGATATTTAAGGTATGGCTTACCAACAAAAGTATTTCCCAGCAGAGAATGTATAATGAACTTCAAACATGCTGTAAATGAAAGAATCAGTGAAAACAACTGTCAGCCGGCGCTGTCAGCCAATTTTAAAACAAAACCTCAAACATAACCTGCTCCCATTCAGGTTATATGTTTAGCATAAGTTAGCATGATCATTTAGCTCGGTAACACGAGTGCTACTTTCGTGACACAGAAAAAACTCTGACTTTAAGCTTGACATAAGCCATTAATCATCCCCCGGATGTCTAAAACAAGTAGAAACTGCTTTAATATTTAATATTTAAAACAAACCACTGATCCTGACCTGAGGGGATCACAGCCTCGCTCCTAAACAGTTACAAAGTAGCACTGTCATTTATTTGAAGTCTTCCATTTTTTTCTCAAACTACTTGCTTTAAACCAATTTTGCCTACTGTTTGGTGCTTGGAGTGTTTCTGTTTAAAACAGCTGCCTGCTGTGAATGATAACACTGTTTTGAGAACAGCAAGAATGAATCAAAACAGCAAAGTTTTCGGCCAGAAAGCAAAAGCAGTGAAGTAAAGTTGATACAAAGCTCCACAGACTTGAAGGAGGCTGTAGGTTCTCTGTGGGTTTGTCAATACAGCTGCACGGCTTAGAGAAGCTTTAACGTACATGACAAACTACAGCAATTAATGAATAAAAAACCAACGTCAAGAACTACCACGTTAACTTTCTGCTGCTCAAAGTGAACATCATGCAACACTTTGACCAAACAAAACCATTGATTCTGTTCAGAACTGCTCAGGAAACAGTGCAATATCAACATGGAAGACACCAAATTCAAGACAGCTCCCCCCAAAAGGGACAGAAAATTTAAAAAGTAATAATAACAAATGAAAAATTTAAAGCCCAAGTGATTTTACACACAGTGCTTCAGAGAGACCAAAACAAAACGGGATCACAAACCGCCGAAACAATTAAAAGCACAGATGGTAAAGAGGCAAATCAATTACAGAGTGATTAGAACATAAAACACCGTCCATAAAAATGTGGACGAGCAAAGCAGCAGCGATAAATTCTGCACCTTAAACTGATTTTATGGATTTTTAGGCTTTTTTTAATTTTACTTCACAGTTTTCTGTTTAACTCTGTGTAAACAGAAAACAGTTTGGAGAAAATTACACTGGTGTAATTTCCTCTAAAATCTGATTAAGATTATGTACTTAGGAAGCTTCACTGCTGGAGCTTCTCAGTTTGCTTAGACAAAATTTGTCGGAAAGCTGGCACCTCCCAACTGTGAAGAGAGGTAGATTTTTCATAACTGTATTCTGTATTTGTGCTTTTATAAAACAAAGAGACAGACAGAAAGAAACAGCAAGGGGTAGCTAGGAGGGGAGGAGGGGTGAGAATTAGGGATGAATCAAGCAAAGTTTGATGGAAACATGGCGAGACTGTGCGAGCAGGAGCAATTTGTTTGAAAAGTAAAATGGATCTTTTAGAAAATTAGGATTTTTTTGAGAGTGAGATAAGAGCTTGAGAGTAACACTGACAAAGACGTTGTGTGATATTAAAGGGTAGATTGCTCATGCTGGTGTGTTTGTGTGAGCGAGGGGGTCTCTGCCACCTTTGCTAGCAGAGTACATTATGGCTGTTTGGGCACATTAAGGGGCATTAACTGGAGGAGCAGCCCTGAATAATACATGGCTTTTATTTATGAGCAGAGTGCAAACGTCCTCTGAAGCACCCTAAACCAGGCTACACACATGCAGTCATGCTTCTGTCACTTCAGAGGACATTGCTTTGGCTTTCATTAATTTTCTCGAGACTTAACATGAAGCTAATCGTAACTGATACCAGGCAAGCCTAACCTTATCCTATCCAAGCCGTGATATTTAATTATTTTTGTCACAGTGAGTCTCTCCCCACAATATAAAAATGGAGTTATATACTGTCAGCACGAGTAATGTGCCTATATGGAAAAACAATTTGCCAAATTATGTGATTTTGAGTGCTTGAACAAAAAGGTGATACATCTGTGCGTGTGTGCGTGTACAAGTTTCGTGGCAACATTTGTGCAGGTCGACACAAAAAGGTGACATCGGACAATCAGTGCACTCCACTGAACAATCCTCAGGAGTAATAGGGAAGCCAATGAGCCCATTTATAGCTCACACACTCCCTCAGACACATCTACAAACTTACACACTCATAATCAAAACTTTTAAGTGACATTTTCATGATCGCCTCTTCTCCGAGTTTTATCTCTTCGAGTGAATTTCCTCCTCTCTTACATACTAATTCTATTCCGGAGACGAGATATGACTTGACAAATCTCAGACAAGACTGCAGGGAACACCGTCATATGAGCTCAGCATGAGTGTGTTCATATCAAATTGGTGATCTATGGTTTATTGGGGGTGGATTGGATAATGTTTTTGTTTTTTTTACATAATTAAACCCATATTATCAAGGTCAAGCTTCATTAGTTGTAGGCAATTATCCACAATAACATATAACAAATAACCCATTTTCTGTAACTAGGTAATCCACTGCAATGTTTAATATGGATTCTTATGAATTTTACATCGTGTAGTTAGTGAAGAGAATAATGAACTTGAATAATCATGAACAGATGGACTTTGAAAAGCTTTTTCTTGGTAATAGGAGGTTTGTCATAAATTTCAGAACTCTACCCACTAAAAAAGAAAAGAAAAACATAGCCAGATTTAAAATTTCAATTTCAAGCCATCTTTGTGTACATCTGGACATCCTACAGAACAACTGCTACTTTTAAATCTCCTTCTGACCACTTGCATGTGTGCTTTTTGATTTTATCATAAATCAAACCAACACAGATATTGAACAACAACTTCTATGTCAAAATGACCCGAAATACATATTCATAATCACATTTTACAAAGAGGTATTCAATAGAAGACGCCGTATGCCTGAAGGCAGAGTATGAGTCGCATGCTTATTGTAGGTATTCATCTCTTTTTGTTTTTTTTTTTTTTTACATTCAGTGGGTTATGCATCATGAAATTGGTCCCGCAGGGCAAAACCGTCAATGCCAAGTTCTTACTGTTATGTCCCGAGGTGCTGAGGAAGAACATTTGGTAAAACCACCTGAACTGTGATGTATGCAGTCTAGCTAATCACCCTGCACCCTGTTCACCAAAAAGAAAGAAAGAAAAGAAAGGTTGGCGTTTGGACACGCTGAAGGAGATCCAGTGCACATCACAAATGCATTACAGCAAGTGTTCAGAACAGGACCTCCAGGGAGATAACTGGAAACAGTCCAGAGGTGCCCAAGGAGACGACCTTGAAGGAAAGAGAAGCCAAATTTTTTATTTGTTGCTGAATCAGAGAAGTTTATGATTTCAACTTGAAACTTATGAGGTTGCCAGAAAGTATACATACAATATTGTGAAATCAGCCCTCCAAGTTAAATAAGCATGATGAAACACTGACATGAAAAGCATATTTTGGATTTAGTCACTACTTTAACTTTACTTTTAAAAAGTTAGAATTCTTGAATCTTAAATACAAAAAGGTTAATCTAACAATTGCCTTAATAGGATGGAAAGAGGTAGTTCAGCAGTTTAAAAAAGGCTAAATGTTGAACATTATTTGAATAACTGTCCTTCAGTAATCATAATAAAGCAATACAGCCTTGAGAATATGATTTCTCTGTAGTCCATTTTGATATTTTAGATTATAAAGACAGCTGGAAGCATGAAGGCTAATTCACATTTTTATTGCATTGTTCACACAGCAACAACAAGAATGAACCCTTTAAGTTTTAATGCATTATAATCATTGATTATTGTAACTGCTACAGTTATTCTGTATTTTATTTACTTAATTGAATATTATATGCAGGCTAATTTTCTTAATGCACCTTCTAAACGGAAGCGGTTAGCTAGAAACATGTTGTTAATTAGCTAAAAGCATACAAACCACTGTGTTCCTTTAGCTGTCTTGTATCGGGGTGTGGTGAGTGGTTTTTAACCCTCTCAGGCTCAAATTAAGTTTTTGTTGCTAATGCACAAAGGAATACCTGCAGTGGTACTTCTGAGTAAAAAAAAACCTCATAAAATATGTATGTGGGGTAATCAGGTTGTTAGCTTTTAACTGTTGCAAATTTGCAACACCTGCCTTGAGAGGGTTAAAGAGCTGCAGCTGGAGGGAGGCCATGCAACTAGGGAGTCAGTGTTAACTGTATTTGCAAAACCTTGGGGTAGGAGGTCATCAGCCTGGCAGCCGGCCGCTCTGTCAGGGTAAAGGTTCACAGCGACTCTAGCTGAGCAGGAAAATACACACAAAAAGTGGTTGTTACACCTCTGAGCGCCTCTGAGGTGACAAGAACTCCTGGTGGCAGGCAGATGGACACAGATACACTCTTTTCTGTTTCCCCCTGTGCCATCTGGAACACTCTTTCCTCCTGAATGAATATATTATTGACATGCATTGCTATGCTGAAGTATAAGAGTAAAGTAAAACTCCCACCTCAATCCCTAAACTAGAATCTAGCCGAAGGGTTTATGAATGAAGTGCAATTTATTTAATCATGTTCATCTAAGAGAAACTTGACAACAACTAAAAGCAATTGACTTCTGAGTGAACCAACAGAGATATCTGTAGTGCTACTTAAGCTCATATATTTAATACTACTCTAGCATTAGCGCACCCTAAAATAAGGTTAATACGTTCCTTCACCTTAAAGGGAAAGTTTACCTGAAAGTCTAGTCTAGAAAGTCAAGTTGTTGTTGTTTTTTATCTGGCCTGCAGTGATATTTATCCATCTAGACCAGGGATGGGCCCCATGAGATGGGACTGCTGTTGAGTGTCGCACCATGAGAAACTGGGACAGTTGTGGAGGGTCGCACCAATAAGCTTATAAAAAGATAGTGAGCACAGTCCAGTTCAGCTTATTGGTGCAGCCAGCAGCCCAGGCCCGAACTAGATTGTTTTAGTCAGATTTGCAGTTTTTGAGATATCTCCCATAGAAACAATTGTTCTCTTAAATACTTTGAAAGTAGAGGTCACTCTGCCAGAAATATATTCATATTCTCTTTGGCTGTGTCATCAGGTCAGGAAATGTTTTTAAAAATATTGTTCACATCCTGTCACAGTCACTAACATGTGCATGTTTTCATGGGTCAGTGCGTGCTTCTTACTTCACAGTGCTGGGATGTTGTTCAGCGGAAGGAAAATAGTTCCTATATGAAACTGCTTACACCAAGTTTTTTAGATTAATTTTAAGTCAGTGAGTCCTGATTTCTGAAAAGAGACATTGCGGCTGAGTTTCCAAATATATTTTAAGAACCATCAGGTGAGTCACATGTCTACAGCTGATACGTCCAAAACTGAGAAATGTTATATTGGTACTAGAGGATTTTTTTTTTTTTTTTTAAATCATCCATATTAGATTTTAGGGTGAACTGTCCCTTTAAACTTTAATGATTATATTACGGGTGCTTGCATTTTGTCCCTGGAAACAAAACAGGTCACAAAACTATGTCTGCAAACAGAGTCACATCCCAGCAACATGAGTAATAAAAGGGCCACGCAGAGTTTACCGTCCTGCAGACATTGACGTGATACACGATCTTACCTCAAAGCTAATGGCTGAAATGAAAACTCCTCTTTGTTATGACTTATGGACTCGACGTTCCTATCAGTAAGAAATGTTTTAGAGTTGCAAAAAATCGAAATGAAAGAACTGAAATTTTGTGGCAAAAAAAGACCTTGGTAAAGTTAGTGTAGTAGTTTAGCTCTTGCACCACGACTGGTCACCAGCTCTGTTTCCTGACGGTGACTGTGTGATACATTCAGGAACAGCTACTGTGCTGAATTAAACTGTAAACAAGGCTGTGTTTTTTAAGTAAACAGCCAAAGTGTCATACAGATTCCAGGGCTACATATTCAGACTCATACTCTGGCCCACACACTGTATTTCAGCTCTGTTAATTAATACCGCATTGATCACTGGAGGGATTTTTTCCTTTCACTTGCCCTTCTGCTCACAGAACGGGGAGGTCAGCTACAGAGCAGTCATTCTGGCTGGCAAGTTTTCAGTGAGTAGCTAAAGGGCACATCAGCAGGATGAGATGTCTGTCAACACACTGGGCTCGAGCCAAAGTTTTCAGGCTGAAAGATGATCTTCCCACTCACCATAACAGGAACATCTTTCTTCACTTTCCCTGAGAGGAATACTGATGCGATTAGCTTACTAGAAAATCGCAGAAAGTTTTCCAGCAAATAGTTACAGCAATCAAGTGTAAAGTGTTGTCTACTTATGACATGATGCAGTGTTTAACTCTGCGTGTTTGAGCCAATATGAACAGTTGTGTGGTATACGAATCGGATGTGCTCTCACCCCAAAGTGTCAAATACAAACACTTTGTGTCTTTTGGAGCAAGTGTCTTGACACCTTGCACGAGCCATCTGTCCTCTTTTAAAGAGCTTCAAAGTCCATATTAGGAGGCTGGATTGATGTCTGTACAGTAAATCAGATGTTTTACAGTAAAGAGTGTTTCTCCAGTTTCAAAGGTTTCTTTCTTTTCAAGCTGTTGCTGCACCTCGCTCTCTGAAATCTGGGATCTGCTGATGCCTCACTAAAATAGCAGTAAAGACTGAACTACTAGAACGCACTACACAGACCAGGTTTAAAAACAATTCAATTCAATTTTATTTAAACAGCGCCAAATCACTATTACAGTCGCCTCAAGGTGCTTTATATTTTGAGGTAGACCCTACAATACTACAACAGACAGAAAATAGTCTTTAATAGGAAGAAACCTCCAGCAGAACCAGGCTCATCTGTCATGACCAGTTAAGGTGAGGAAGACAGGACAAAAGCCATGCTGTGGAAGAGAGGTGTATCAACACATAGTGAGTGGAAAAGGTGCATCATGGGAATCCCTTAGCAGCCTACACCTACTGCAGTGTAACTAAGGGAGGATTCGGAGTCACCTGATCCAGCCCTAACTACATTTTTTTAGCAAGAAGAAGGTTTTAAGCTTAATCTTAAAAGTAGAGACAGCGTCAGTCTCTGGAATCCAAACTGGAAGCTGGTTCCACAGAAGAGGGGCCTGAAAACTGAAGGCTCTGCCTCCCATTCTACTTTTAAATACGTTAGGAACCACAAGTAATCCTGCAGTCTCTTACTGTTGCCTAAACCTTGTGGATCAAGCACAGACACAACACAACGTGTTGTGCATACTTTGGCTTTATAAATAGCCATATTTGACCCTGGAAATGACAAAAAGATGCTGAATTATCGCTGAAACAAAATATTTCTAATATTCGTCATGCTACTCATGACAGAGGTCAAACGATAACAACATGATCAGCAGGAGCCTTCAAAATATCCCAACAGAGAAGTTCTCATTCCATTGTACTGACAGGACGCCAGCGTCCTCCCCACGCCTCCTGGTGTCCTGCCAGTTATAATCAATCAACCCAATCTCCCATGCATCGACCTGCTATGTATAGTAACAAAGTCGTTAGGATTGAATCCTGGCTCTCTCCCAAAATTTAAAGAAAAAGTACCAAAGCAAGGTCATAGGGGGCAGAGATAAAGAATCCAGAGGGAGGAACTTGCTTTAGATTTGTGGAGTGACCTTGATAGATTCCAGACAGTAGGAGGGAGTTTGCAATCTGGGTGGCAGCACACGTGTGTGCGCGCAGTTAGTGATGGCTCTCATTAATTTCCAGTCGCAGAGACCCCCTGAGGATGGTGCGTGCATGTGTGTGTGTCTGTGCTGTTGTGCTGTGACAGAGAGGAAGGAGGAGGGGGTGTGTGGGTTAAGTAGGAAGGCAATAAAGCCATTTAAGAGTCATAAAGTGCTTGGTCAATCAAAACCACCCCCTGCTAGGCACCTCATGTCTGCCTCTGATTTTGTGTATGTGCATGTATGTGTAAATATGATACTGTGTGTGTGTGTGGATATGTGTGTGTGTGTGTGGATGTAAGAAGAGGAGTTACAAAATGCACTGATGGGTTTCTGTGTATCTGGGGAAATGAGCCTGTGCATCCATGTGTGCTTATATTTTTTAATGTGTGTCTTTGTGTGTGTGTGCGCCAAAGGGGTGAACGAGCCAGTCTGGAGAGGCAGTGGGATGCTGGGCTCAAAGAGAGAAAGAAAGGCAGGCAAAAAGAAAGGATGCATCACCATTGGATTTGTGTGAAAATAGCAACACAGCAGATGCAGTGATTAGAGTGCAATTTGTCTGGATACATCACAATGTGTTTGCGTGTTTGTGCGTGCGAATACATGTGCATGCATTTGCACCTATTTCTATGCCTCAGCCAGATTTTCAGCCTAATTTGAAGCCTCTGCAGGACTCCATGTCCATTATGTATTTCTTGTTCTGCTTGCAGATACTCTCTTTTTTTTTTTACTGCTTAAATTGCCAAATTGTTTTACAGACTGATTTGGATTCTTCCACAAGAAAGAGACAATTCTACAGTTTTATCCAGCTCAGACAATACCCTGTGAGCCAGAAACTTTTCTTCCCTGGTTTGTTGACTCATTAGCTCACTTTAATGGTGTCATTTGTAAATACGTCTGTTTTGCCAAGCACAAATGTGCAGAAACAAAACCCACAGAGAAACAGGAAACGTGCCAATTATTAAAAAAGAGATGGGGATATGATCAAATGGCTGAAAAAGAACACTGCATCATCACATTGTGCGCACCCAGCATTTGTGCAACATTTGTGTTGTTTCTAAATCTAACAGGATAAAGAGTGCATCACTCCAGAGCTCTATTGTGTTCGCGCATTCAATTTCTCTATCTGCAGCTTCACACCGGATAGGCTGGGAACAATAACTCTGGCTGCTTGTTTTTCAACATTACTGAAATACAGCTACCTGAAAGTCGTGATACTCGATAGAGATAACAAAGAAGAACTGCCGAAAGAGACTAGAGAACTCTGTCAACAATACTAGCACATTAAACAGAGTAAAATATTGATTAATGCAGGTGCAAGTACCTACCAGGAAGCTCATTATTAATTGACAAGTTCCACATAAACTGCAGCTTGAACTGAGTTACTGCAGACTCTTCACTTGCCTGGCCATTATATTTTAAACACAGACTGTACAAGATTTGTGGACTTGCATACTGAAGCAACCATATAGAGGAGCTGGGTGAGTACTATGCTTTTAGCTGCAGTCTGGTTAGCAGATGGCATTGATTGTATAGGTGAAGATACATGCTAGTTAGCGCTAAGTAGCATACAAATTAAATACGAGAATTCCACTTACCAAAGGTTGTAGTGTTAACAGTAAAAAAAATCACATTATTTGCCAGATTTTTGCATTAAATTGCTTCAAAAGGCACCAACAGAACAAGCACAGAGAGAGATATTCATGTGTCTCAGATTAGCTGAGGTAAAGCTTAGCAGGCAGCTAGTGGTTCGTCACATCTGTGTTGGCATCTACCTGTCAGAGAATATAACCCCTACAATTATCACGCAAGCTTTCAGCCTTGAAATGTTTAGTCAAGTGAAACTTAAAAACCTGACCGCCTGTACAAAGAGAGAAAATTAACTACAGATCCCAAAGTCGTGTCCGTACCTTTTTGTTTACTCTCTGAAGTTGGGCATTTTAATATGAGGGCCCGAATTACTTTTGAAGCCTCGAGCGGTCAGCATCAAGTGCATTTTTTGGCACTTCCACGCTGGCTTCATTTTTCAGCCCCAGAGGTTGCTGCTTGGAGGCGACAAGCTGAGCATCCTCGCTGCTGTGACACATCTTACTCATTTCTGTTTGTCTCACAGGTGAATTACTGTCTGTTGAATTCAAACTAAAAGAAAAGAGATTCTTTTATGAAATAAGGGACTTTGCGATTTGTGCTGCTAAACCGGGTATCCTTCTCTCCGTGTTGTCTTTAGGGTTTGACACTTTAGACACAAATCAGACTAATCGTCCATTTTGGACAACAAAGCCACCAACAGCCGGGATGGTTTATTACTGTCGCCGTAGGGCACCGTTTGGCTGCAACACCACACCAACTGTGGCATCATCTGTACCCACCACCACCCTGTCTCCATCCCCTGATTCCCCTCCGCACCTCCACAGCCTCTCATCTTCCCCTCCTCCCTCATCTCTGCGCTTTAACAAACTGGCGTCCCTGGGGTCTACTGCCCAGGTGACATCAGACTTAACAATCATTGCTGTGGTAAACTGCCAGCAGGAGCCCAAACACACCTGACGGTGCTGGAAAATCTTTTTTTTCTCCTATGGTATCCCTTTTTATCAGTCACTCACTTTCCTCTCCCATACCTCCGTCCATTAAATCCTCTTCATTTACAAAAACACCATCTGTTTTTTTTTTTCTGTACAGTTTGTAACCCAGACAAACCACAGTTCAGGACCCAGTTAATATTTGGGCTCATTGGACCATGATGATATTGACCAGACACAACTTGCTCGCCCCATCTGTCAGCTTGCCCTTGTTCCAGACGCTCTTATGTACACAAGTTTAACACTCACATGTACAGCAAATGACACTGAATTCACCCAGAAAACTATTTGATTTATTTGTTGCCCTGGAGCTTCTGACCTTGTGAAGGGGGGACACACCCATAATCCTCCCATCACCCTGCTATTTTACACATCCTGCACCCCGCGACTGTCCCGCTTTCCTTCAGTGACAGTTGGGTTAAATCCACTCTGACAGGTCAGACTCCTCTTACTGTCAGACCAAGCTGCCTGTGAGAAAGCCCACATATGTTATGTCTGATAATGTGGGCGTATCAGTGTGTAAACAAGGATCCTGGCAGCAGGGTGGGGACAGGGGTGTGAATTAAGGAGGATGTGTGTGGTCAGCGAGCTCGACCACCATTTTAATCCAATTTACCTCAAATAACCATAAGTGAAATATCGGCTGTGGCTCTGCTGTTTTTCATTTGTTAATTTTCTGTGTTTATGTTTGTTATGAATACCTTAATTTCATTTCAGCTTAAATTACATTATGAGGCAATCTGTTAGGCATTTTTGCTGAGACATAACAGTCAAAGGACTTTCTGCCATCCTTCCTATCTGAAGGGTTTTTTTTTTCAATTTTTAATATTTGCAACAAAAACATTCTTGTCGCAGATCCGTCAGGACTCTTTTCTCATAAAATTTCCATCACGTACCCCTTTAGAGTCACATTGAGTGTGCATAATACTGCCAGCATAATATGACAAAAGACAAGCAGTAAGTCCACTATAGAAGACCTGTGTGCAAGAGAGTGAAACAGGAAGGGTCACATGTCTCTTATCATGTACAGCTGTGGTCAGAAGTTTGCATGCATCGGCATGAATGTCATCGTAATTTGGGGCTTTTAGTGATTTCTTTGGTGGAATGATTATACAGCATAAATCAGCATATACAGCAGAAATTTGAATACTTTAAAAGATAAACATAGTAATTGGATGCGTACGTTTTAATTTTGGATTTGGTCTATTCACTTAAATCTTTTAAGTGATGTATTTTAACTTTACAAGGCTTACTAACATTTTTTTAGTCATCATCTCTTCCCCATCATAAAAAGCGTTTTGGCATCACTCATTCGACTGGCCACTGCTGAGAACAAAGGGAAAGTCCAAGGAACTTAGTGTAGATCTAAGAAGGAGAATTGTACATTTATACGAGTTAGGAAGATCTCTTGGAGTCATTTAAAAACAAGTCCAAATTCCAAGATCATTAGCTCAAACAACTGTACTGAATACAAGTTTTTCAAATATGTCACCACTTTTCCAAGATCTGGATGAAGATCCAAACTGTTACCAAGTTGAGAGTAAATTTATTGGGATGTTCCAGAACAGCAACTTAAAACTGCTGGAACACCAGCATCAAATTTGACATGTTTGAAGGAGTAAAGGTGAATCTTTCAACAGTGTAATAGCTGTCGAGCATGGTGGTGGCAGGATCATGGTTTTGTGTTGTTTTGGAGTAATTGGTAGCAGTACATTACACAAGCAACTGGAATAATAAAGAACTACCTCCAAATCCCTCAATGTCACCTCAAATCAGCAGCTAGATGGTTGGAACTTAGACAGGATTGGGTGTTCCAACAGGAAAAAGATCCCAATCACGCAACAAAAATTGTTTTGGAATGGATAAAGCAGGCTAGCTTTATTGTATTAGACTTCTGGAATGACTTTTTCAAAACCAAAAGCCTCATCCGTACTAAAAATTTGTGGACTTTGCTTTAAACCCAGATCTGTGCCAGGAAATGAACCAATTTAAATAAACTCTGCCAATTCTGTCAAGAGAGCAGTCAAATATCCAGACAGAATTATACCAGAAGCTTATTGATGTCAACCAAAAGTGTCAGATTGAGGTGAAACATGCTCAGGGACATTTAACCAAATATTAAAGTATTAGTGAGGGCCTATGTATATGTTTAAGCCTGGATGTGTACTTTAACTTTGACGGTACAGATTAAAGAAAATCCAATATTCAACAATAAATTCAAACTTGTTAAAGATGTGTATCTTATAATCATTAAATCATTAAAAGAATGATTCAAGGAAATCATTAAAAACCCTAAATTACCATGGCATTCATGCCCATGATGACTGTGTGTAAACGTCAGACCCCAACTGTACCTGGGTCAGGAAAACACCAGCTCTCCTTCTCTCTCTCATCTCTAAATCCAAATGGCTTGTACCAGGCTTTGTGCCAAGTGGCCCAAAACACACACACACACAGACACACAAACATGAGTGTTGAATGTACGCCAGTGGCAATGCCCAGACGCTCCGGCCAAAAAACCTTTTAATTAGAGCAAATTTACACAGCCCCTCCAAGCTTTGCTTTTCAGTTTGCCTCTCTCTCTCTCTAAAACACACACCACACACATTATTACAGAAACATCTTGCTTTTTTATGCATGCACACACACAAAGATCCCTTTGATAAAACTGCATTTCCTAATCACATTCCCCCCAGTGCAGCGCCTGATAAAATAACAACAGTAGAATCCCAAATTCTTCCCCTCCAGACTCAATATTAAAACTCAATATTCATACGCCACGCATACACATCCACGCACACAGTAAACACACATCAGAGACGCACGCTTTAGTGTTTGATATGGCTGACCCAGATTTTGGCGCGTGCATGGCTAAGGATGTGAGGAGGAGGGATGGATAAAGGAGGAGGGGGTGGGGTTGGTAGAGGAGGGGGCTTACATGGGTGTAGTGCATGTGTGAATGAATAAGATGATAAGCGGGTGAAAGGTAAGTGACTGCCGGCTGCCGGGCCCCTTTTTTTAGTGTAATTTGAAAAGCAGCTGGGGGTTGATGAGTAAAAGATGGACAGACATCAGCGAAGGTCAGCGTGCATGACACACTTTATTGTGTGTTCTGGAAACATCTGGGCTGTGAACTCACACTGTATTAATAAATCAAATCGAATTTATGTTTGTTTGCTGTCCAGGCTACTATTAGACCACATTTGACACTTTTTGACACATTGTGTTCATAATTGTGTCATTTCTGTTGTGTAATTGAAGTAAACTCCGTTTTATCTTTTAAATCCCGTTTAAAAACTCATTTATTCAACATAGCTTTTCCATCTAGTTAGCGTCCCTGTTTTATATTTGGTTCAATTTCTTATTTATGTACTTTTAGCTATATCTGTTCTTAGTAACTTTGTTCTTATATTCCCTTTTATTGTTGTATAAGTAGTGCCCTTAACCTGATGACATATGTGGTACTTTGTTAATAGTCTTTTATTTATTGTCTTAATTTTCCTGTTTTTATTGTAAAACACTTTGGTGTACCACTGGTCTTTTAAATGTGCTATACAAATAAAGTTGTATTGTAAACACTTATATTTGATGTAATTTATTTCCTACAGAAAGCACTGGTTCCCCTTATTATACCCATTTGTTAAGCACCAGTTTGGTGGCATGTAGTAAACTTAATTCTGTGCATTATTCCTTTTTAAGTTTTCCCCTATTCCCAACTACTTTGCATGATTCATAAATAACCATAAACTGGATATTCATGCAGCTTCTCTCATAACCCACTGTCAGGCAGAACTTTTCTCTGATTGGCTGCCTTTTGCAAACAACACAAGGTGGGAGGGGCTTCTGCTCTCACAGCTAGTTCGGTGTATGGGCATGTTAAGGATTTTCACTCTCACTGACATAATTTAGAGCAGTGTAAATCCTGATCTTTTTGACTCACAGGGATTACTTGTACATAAGCTGCTCATTATTTTGGGCCACGTTTAAATGAGCATCTACCACAGTAACAGTATATATTCAGGGGATAGAAAATGAGAAACATAACAGCTCTTAAGTGAGTGCAAACCAAGGCACGAACTTCTTACTAAATCTCCTGGGCACTCTCATACTGTAAAGCACAAATAGCTCATATTCTGCTTGTCAGGGTAGCACAGGGGCTATTCCTATCACCTAGGTGAGAGACAAAGTACACCCTAGACAGGTCGCCATTCACTCACATTGTGGGAAGAAGCCGGAACCCATGCAGGCATGGGGAGAAAATGCAGACACCACACAGAAAGGCTCCAACCAGGTGGTGGAGTCGAACTCAGGACTTACTTCCACACTCATTTGACTGTGGAGCTTCATTTTACTTTATTTTATTTAGTTAGTTTTAAGCTGATATGCACTGGTTGAGCAAAACAATTGTTCTGTACATTGCACGCATTAACTTCTTTAGTTAAGTTTAGGCAACTGTCTGCTTCTTGGGGTTTAGATTATAGTTTGAGCTAAAAAAACAAAACAAAACAAACAACAATAATACAACAGTAACCTTGTTCAAAAGTCATGCTAAAGGATATCTACTAGAGGTGGGAATCACCATACATCCCACGATACGATATTATCACAATACTTAACGCACGATACGATATTATTGCAATTTTTTAAAAATATTTTGCGATATTCAGATTCTGTACATAAAGGTAAACTTTATCAATATTCATTTTATCTAATATCAAAGTCTCGCACTCAGTCTTTCTCTCATTTCAGTTTTATTGTTGACAAACTGAACGGTTTGTATTACAGTCTAGTCCAACTTAACTGAACGCAACCATCTGGTACAATTATAGCTATTCTGAACTATGCAATTTATGAAAACTATGCAGCCCCTTCAGCAACTGAAGAATTTGAAAGTAAATTAAAACAAAATATAATTTTACATTAAATAAAAAAGTTTTAAACTTAATTAAAATAAAACATGTCTTAAATGAAAATAAGTAAACTGTCATGTTTATTGCTGCCAAAAAAAAGTTAAACACATTTGGACAGTGAAGGAATGTCAGGATTCTTGCTCAGAAAAAGGATCAACATGCTCTGAAGTCAGAGCACAAAAACCTTTTTTGTAACAAAATATCGATTTCTGCTGTCCCTGTATCGATACATTATTAGCAAACAAAATATCACCATACTACACAGTATCGATTTTTTCCGCCACCCCTAATATCTACTCAGTGCGCCCCAGGGTGGCTGTGGCTACAATGTAGCTTGCCATCACCAGTGTGTGAATGTGTGTGTGAATGGGTGGATGACTGGATATGTAAAGCGCTTTGGGGTCCTTAGGGACTAGTAAAGCGCTATATAAATACAGGCCATTTACCATTTACTGCATGCAAATGTAAAGCAAAATAGTTGTGATCATATGTGATGAATTAGGAGATTATATTATCTCAGGATATTTTAAATAACTCTCATATGAAGTTTTACAGCAGAAACAGACCTACGAGGAAGAAATAACAAGGGAGAAAAAGGATCCTGTCAAGAACCTCTCAGACACTTCTTTTTCACCCTCTGCTTCATCTTCCCATGTTCTCTCAGAAATAGATCAAATCTTCCGAGTTCAGCATTTTTTCCTCTGGCTGAGTACCTGGTACAGGGTGCATCAAACTATTCACGCAGAAAAACAGAATGCCTGGAAGAGGTGAAACTCCTGAACTTCAATAGATACGGAAGAGGACTTTTCACTTTTTCGTTCACATCTGATGTTTCTTTCATCTTATGCATAAACTTTGAAAGATCTGGCAGCAGATCAGCTTCTATGGGGTTAAAAGGATTTTTGGGAAAAGCAAAAAGATGGATCTGAAGCATTCAGTCTTACTGTTTATTGTCTGAGGCTTCGAGGAAAACTGGCGGTCGGCGTGATCTGGAAGTATGACCGATTGCAGTCTCAGCTCCATCTATTTTGATTACAGACCCCCCTCTGAGTGTTGGCCATCTCCTCTCCAGGCGGGTAATGGGAAAGGGATGGGGAATAGGAACAGCCTTGTTGCATTTCCTTTGTTGTTCTGAAAGGCAATCAGCTCGACGTATGTTCGCTGTAATCAGCAAGCGTGATTGGCTGAGCAGGAGCTGGGTTAAAGAAGGTATATAAAGAGATAGAAAACTAAGAAAATGTGTGGGAAGTTTGGGGTAAATGAAGGTGAAACCCAAGGTGAAAAAAGGAAAGGGTGGCGAGTAGAGTGTGAAAAAGAGATGGATGGGGAGGGGGGCAAATGAAAGAAGAAAGAAAAGGAAGGAGGACAGAGAGAGTTTTATCAGACTTTCACAGCCTTGGTGATATGACAGGCTTGGCAATCCAAAGCGTTTCACCATGCCACCCCCTACCAGAGACAATCTTCCTGCTGCCTCACACACACAACAACTGTACCTCAGTCTCATCCTTCCCCCCTACCACCCATCTCCTCCCTCCCTGCCACCCTCTGACTCTCTGTACAGGATAATCCCTCCCCCACCCCCAAATACCATCGCTCTGTAAAAAGATATTTCCAGGGGCCTGGATCACTAGCAGTCACATGCTGGGCGTCTGCACAAAAGGCTAAGGCTCTGCACACATGCAGATGACACAAGACACACACAAACACACTCACACCAGAACTTATAAGACACTGGTACTCTCCCCAAATGCAGATGGAAGCATCTGCCTTTCACAGATAATTACACTCCACCCTTCCCCCTTTTCTCTCCTTTCCCCTCCATCTCTATCGTCTGCAGCTTGGCTAGATACCGTGTGTTTGTCAGTATGGAGAATTTATGCGTCATTGGCAATCTTGGCATTTTTGTTGTTGTTGTTTGTTCTCCCTTTGCATGCTGGCTAATGTGAATCACAAGAAGCGATGAGCGGGGAAAGACAAGGACTTGCAATGATTCATGTGAGGCTCATTGAGCAGAGCTGAGAGGCTGCTCATATGGTGCCAATAAAAAAAGAAAACAGTCCAGCCAGTTGCTAAACAGAAATCTCTCAGTTTTTTAATCCTAAACTAATTTGCTTATTTTTATCATTAACAGGGGACTTGTGCATGCATTTTAATAAGCACTGAATAAAGAGAACGTCGATGTTAGTTTTTAGTCAATTTTCAGCAAAGTGCAAACTGAAAAAAGTAATTTCAGTCAGAACCACTGTAGTCAAAAAATAAACAGAAAATTGTTCATTTATATCTGCATTCATTTTTACATTTGGTGTAGGTCCATTCTGGGAAATCCCCACCAGAGATGAAAAGCCAAAGCGCATCAGCAAGACCCCGTCTCAATAAAGCAAGAATCAGTAATATTACATAATGAAAGTAGGGCTGCACGATTTTGCATAAAATGAGAATCACGATTTTTTTGCTTAGAATTGAGATCACGATTCTCTCTTTTTTTTTTAATTGTTGTCATTTGGAAATGAGATCGCACATAAGTATGAATTGAGATTGCGATTTTCTAACGATTAATCGTGCAGCCCTAGCTGAAAGTCAGAACTGCATAATGATGGAGCTAGAGGGGAGGTGGGTTTCAAAGTGGCTTGCAGATGTGCAATGGATTGGATTTATAAAGGGCTTTTCAAGGCATCCAAAGCGCTTTACAATGCCACTATTCATTCACACACTGGTGGAGGCAAGCTACGGTTGTAGCCACAGCTGCCCTGGGGGCAGACTGACAGAAGCGAGGCTGCCATATCGTACCATCGGCCCCTCTGGCCAACACCAGTAGGCAGTAGGGTAAAGTGTCTTGCCCAAGGACACAACGACCAGGACACAACGACCAGGACACAACGACCAGGACAGAGAGCCCGGGGATCGAACCGGCGACCTTCCGGTTACAGATACGCTTCCCAACCCCCTGACTGAAAGAACCTACTATGAGTGTTGAAGGTATCAGCCGATGTGGGCTGTCACTGAAATCAGCTGGACTGTGGCTGAGCTTGACTTTGCGGCCACGTTGAGCTATTGTGTGTTTGATGTTTATCTCCATGAAGGTTTAGGTGGAAGCAAAAACGTTTCTCAGTAAAACTCAGCAGACATACCATTTATCCCAAAGATTTCTGTCTTTTTAAGGAGCTCCGAATGCAAGTTTGCAATTCTGTCTGCAAGTAAAAGACTCAAACAAATAATTTAGAGCCAAGAAATACACGAGCAGTATGAAAAATGGATTGCTGATTTGCCCTTTTTGTACTTTTACAGTGTTTTCTTTGGTTTACTTTTCAAAGTGTTCTCCATCACGACATTGAGCCAAACAGCAATAACCTTATTTAAACCTTGAAATAACTTTTAATCGGTGCTGGGTTTTTACATCCATGGAACTATTTCCCATTTCCAACTGCAATCCTGTGTCGTTTCTTGTTCATCAAGATTAAAAGTTCATTGACTCAAATATATTTCTGGGCGGAAAGGTGCGTTTGTGTTTTATTTATGAGCCGCTAAGAGGCTGCTGCAGGGCATCCCCATTAGCATGGTGCTGCATGTGCTGCTGATCCACATAAACACGCAAGGATTCAAACAACTCAGGAAGACGGAGTCAGGAACAGGCTGTGGAAACAAAGAGCAGAGGTGAGGGTGAAAGATGATGAGTGTAGGTGAGACGGAGGGTAATAAGGAGGTGGAAGAGGGAGAGGAAGGTCACGAGGTGAAGTGGAAGCGAAGCGACTTGACAGCAGGGGAATATTCCGGCTTACAGAGAAGTCACAAGGGACTCGTGCAACCACTTAACCCAAGGCATGCGTGTCTCTGTGCAGCGCGCACACACATAAACCTCACTGAGGATTACTTTCTTTGTCTCGGTTGCTCACATACTCACATAAATTGCACATGCCCTACACTGTGATTGATTGGCGTCAGCACGCAGTTTGCCACTTTACATCAAAATCATGACTGTAGGGAATCTGAATCAGGAAATCTTGCTACTTGCTTAAAGCAGCTAATGTATAGGAGCCAGGGATTTTAGCTGCTATTGGCTGAATTATTAAGGGGCTGTAATCACTGAACAGTGTGAGGCTGGAGGTAATAGTCGATTCGAATGTTCTAGTTTTGTACAAAGCGATAAGACACCACAGGAATAATAATAATCACCGCAGATGCAACTTTTTAATCCCTGTGTAATTCTTGAAAATCTTGTTCATCTATCTGAGCTTGCAAAAACGGAGAATATATTTGTCAGTCAAAAGCTGGAACCGGTCAGAATTTGCGATAAAACAACAAAACAACATTCATTCAGCTCAGAGCTGCATATAATAATGAGTGATAACAGAGAGATCACTGTGGCATTATCTAGAAATAGTTTGGAATCAAATGAGTAGCTTAGGGCTAATAAATGTGGTTTGTTAGCTGTAGTTTGACTAAAGTTGAATGAGTCGAATTTGGACTTTTTTGACAAAGTGGGCAGATTGATTTAGCTTTCTTTCTACTATGTCAGTGCTGACATAACCGTCATGAAAATGTACATGAATATGCATTTTTTTGCACAGGTCTAAGATCTTTCTTTTTTTATTTAAATTTACATGACTGTACTTAATTTTATCCAATCCCAGTGATTCTTTACAAAAAAGTCATCTAAAACTGCAGATATGTTCATTTGAACATTTTCTAAAATTAACCTGTTTACTCTCACTTCTGAAACATAACAATGAGCGATGACGTCATCCACAACACCTACTTCAGCCGACAACATCCACACGTTGCTGATGTACATTGGGAGTCCCATCCACAGCCAGCAAGGGACGTGTGACGCCAGCGTCACTAAGCCAGAGGATAGCACAGAAGGTCGGGGTACAGTTACGCTCCCTGAAGGTGCAATTAGTGAGTCGCTACAGGAACAATGCTAGACAGGGTTCCTCCTCTGAACCAGAACATTGTTACACTAATTAATAACTCAGTCGCGTCACTGCAACTTCAGCTCAACAACAACAACAAGAGCAGGAACAGGAAGAAGCTGTGTTTTAATTAAAACAAGTGATCGCTAAAAGTTTCCTACACAAACACAACATGACCTTTAATTTAGCTTCCCACAAACACCGAAAAATAAAAACGAGTGTCTCTGGTTAAACCGCCATAATGCAATCCACCCGTCATGTGACTGTGGTCATGTCATGTAATGCCTGAGTACATATATTAACACCGTTTTGCCAAAGCAGTGTTAATGCTGTTTTTCTTTACTGAATTTTCTTTAAAGAAAAAAAACGTTGCTAGTTTTTGTTGTTGGCCTTCTTTTACATTAGTAGAAGGATTAATATTTCAGTGTAAAAGCACTCTGCAGCAAGAGCTGCATTCAAAATATCACATAAATAAAAGCTGAATCGACAAAATGTGGTCAAAGCGTCAAGCATGAAAGTGCTGAATGCGGGAAAAAATCTTATGGAAGTGTTAAAAATTACACAGCTGCCTTGTGCCAAGAGTGAGGCATCAAAAGTTAAATATTACGTGTCAAAGTCAAATAATTTTCAGCAAAAATCAAATAAATTATAAATATTATTTATAATCTTATGATATAACTTATTATGTATAAGTAAGCAATCATTTTATGTAAATGGACCAATTATTTCAGCTCTTATTGTACGTCGTCTTCCTGTTTGTAAAACAACTGTCACAGTCTCACATGCACAGAATTTGGTACCATACAAATAAAAATCTTTTAAAACTTGTAGACTATATGATGATATAATAATAATGTAATTGGGCACTGGAAATCAAATGTGCGGGTGCTTTTAACTACAGTGTGAGAGTTTTGACGTGGCTTCAATAAAATTCTTACCTTCTCCTGACTGGAATATTTCACTCTACAGTTGGAGTTGACATGTCAAAGCATACTGGTGCAAATTTACCAGCACTTTGGACCACCCAGTGGAGTATAATCAGGGTGATTGGATCAGTATCACTGCTCAAATTATAATGATAAATTGTTTGGAGATACAACGATGTATAGTCTCCTTTTCCAGACGTTTGTGATCATTTTGCCAAACAAAGAAGCTTAGTATGTGGGAACGCTGTTTTTACCCTTTGTTCGCAGTTTTTATATTTTTCTGTCTTCATGTTCACTTGCTGTTTTGTTAGGTTAAAGCAGTGGTTCCCAAACTTTTTTTGCTGGGCCCCCCTTGTTTTACAAGAAAAATGGTTGCGCCCCCCCTCGCACACACGCGCACGCGCGCGCACGCACGCACACACGCACGAACACATCCTCCAACCACACACACCCATATTTTGCTCCATTGCGGTTTATTTCACACCTCAAACATTTAGTAAACAATTAAGCAAATACAAGTAATCTGCAATAAATTATAGGTAGTAAGAAAATAAACTACTAACTCTTTTACGCTACGTCCACACCTACACGGGTATTTTTGAAAACGCAGCTGTTTCGTCCACACGTAAACGGCGTTTCGAATCACCGAGAACGGAGATTTTTGAAAACTCCTTTTTTGCGTTTACTGGACGAGGAATACAGAGTTCGTCATGCAATGTCAAAGATATGTGCCTTTTTTCACGTCACGCTGTGTGCACGTTATTGTTTACATGAGATGAATTGCAGAATGGCAGGTAGAGACGAAATACTGAGACGAAAAATCCCTCTGCAAAATGGGTTCAAAAACATAAACAACTGTTGGACGCTGTTTGTCCGTGATTTGAACCGGGGAACAAATTGTGGCAGGATCAGCCTGATGTTATTTGTATCCCGCTGTAACTTTACTGTATAAAGAGCTAACATCTCCAAAATGTCAGGAGTAGTTAGTCATTACAACAAGTGTTTGTGAACTACAAATCAAGAATGTGGGATACTGTTTGTCCATGATTTAAACAGCCCAGCGCTGCTCCCAACGAAGGGAAAACCAATCCTGCAAGGAGACCTACCTCGGCACTTGTGCAGGTGAAACCAAAGGGAAGATATGCTTCACCATATTTTCTAGTCTTTGGCTTAGAATGAAGTTGGTTTGGAAACATATTCAGCTATGCTTCATCTCCTGCTTTGCCTTTGTGTGGGCGCCCGTGCTAGCAGTGTCCAAGCGTTGTTTTTTTTTTTTCCCTTTTCATGCCGCGCCCCCCCTGCAATGGCTCTGTGCCCCCCCTAGGGGGCGGGCCCCACACTTTGGGAACGTCTGGGTTAAAGCATCTAAACTACTTTATTTGGTTTATTCACAAAACAAGACTCTTTCACAGTGTTCACCACATGTTGTTGTGGAACAAAGCGCTGATGGGAGTCTTTTCTCGTGTGCAACAAACTTCTTTGGAATTATCAAATCGACTGATTGTAGCATTAACAGTAGTGAATTTACTTGCATTTATTAAACCACAAGAGGCCGTTGGCGTGAGTTGTTAAACATCTGATGTTTTTGTGTTGAGATCGTGCTGGTTTGATGAGCAGAAAGCAACACGTTTACTGGGAAAAAGCTCCTGAAATTAAATTTCTGAAGTCAAAACAGATAAAAACTGAAGGAAAGTTTGTACACAGAAATGCTAATCACAGCATTTGAGTTCTCTGGATTCTTATTTGCATACATGTCCACACAACATCCAGCAACAAGTAAATACTGTCCTGAGGGTCACTGACTAACTGATCAATAGCCAAGGTGTCAAAAAATAGCGTGGGTCATTTTCTTCACCAGGGTTCAGAGTGAAACCCCTGTGAGACCTTGCCTCACACTATCATGTGACCTATTGAGTTCACCTGGACAAAGGTGTTAGTGTTGAAGCTCCTGGGAAGGGATCTGAAGACTTCACTGCAAGTGGCTGATAGCTGCTGTTGTAAGCTTCCACTTTTGTTCAGTGACGGTCTTTCACAGCGGGCATAGACTGTGAATCCAGGGCGGGGTAAGGTTTCGCAGTGGCTTCACCTTTAACCCGCAGTGATGGTAATGGCCTGCACCTTTTTATTCACGTGACCACGTGATGACTCATATTATCAGTAGTGGGTCAATGACCTTCAGGTTCGTGCCCAAGGGAACAACCCTCACTCGGGTATAAATAGCTGGGACTTTCCACCGCTTGGTTTTAAACTGAAGATATTCTTGGAAGCTGAAATCTTCAAAGACTTAAAGAAGTAGAGTTTTTTTAAGCTCTACAGACCTTGCATTATTGTTTTTACGTTTAATTTTTTTTTTCACTTCCTCACTTTATTCTTACCCCAGTAATATGAGAGATATTTCAATCATTTTATTTTAAAACTAAAGCCCATAAGCATGCTTCGAACAAGACGATCATTATTCCCCCATCTGAGTATGTTTTATTCATGTATTTGTTTGGCACCCTTCATAGGTTATCGATCACTGTGGTCAGGACTCAGAAGTTCTGTAAAAATCCTGCTGTGAATCTGAAACAGTAACTATTAAACTCACATCTTCAAAACAAATTCACCACAAAGAACTCAAGTTAAACTGCTCTTTAGTTTCTCCTTTGTCTTTTCTTTAAGAAGAGTTTTCCTGTATGCTGTGCCTGGATACATATTATTTATTTATGTAAAGACAAAAAAGGTGGTGGTGGGGGGGGGCACCTGCAAAGATATTTTTTTGGATGGAAGATCTCTGGACTCCTTTAGATGCAGTAGTGGAAAAAATGTTTTCTTACACTTAGAGGGCACCTAAAATGTTCATTGCAAGTTTAGCAACTCCATATTTTTATTCTTGGACTCTAGTAGCACAAAATCTGATTTTTATCTGATAATAGGCTTTGTTTTACATGACTATATGAGGTACATCTGCTCTCTCTGTCAGCATAAAGAGTCAAGAGTTGAAAAAACTGAACCTGAGTGTTTAAGGTCGCCTGAGGTTTGATCTCTCCCTCGACGGGGACTCCTCGTACAGTCTCTGAACTCATCATTTGAAACCTTGTCTGTTTTTAACAATTTTATGCTACTTTAAAACCAGATTAAAAACAGATTAAACTCAAACAACCCAATGAGTCAAAATTCCACATTCGGGATTTCAGGATCACTGCGGCTCGTCTCCTCCACTGTAAAAATGGTTCCACTGAACTCAGATGGGTGTAAGTGCTCCTTAGGGAGACTGTAAACCCCATAACAGCATAAATTTTCAATGCATTTCCTCCATCTGCTTTAGATATAGATTAATATTTTAATATTTTCTGTCTACATTCATATTGCAGCCCTATATCTGAGGCTCCAAACCTGCACTACTTTTGGAATTGACGCATTAGTGTGCAGAGCTGTCGCAGACATACTGTATGGGATCACGAAACAGTCGAGCAAGCACCATGTAGCAATGAGCTTTAGCTATGTGGGATGAAAAGAAACTGCACTGTGACTGAGGTCATAATCTGAGTGTTGCCGACTCGACATCCTTTCTTAAAGATTTTTATTCTTTTGGTGCAGATTCAGCACACACACACATTCAAACGTGTCCATCTTCAAGCTAACTTGGGATTCCTAAAGCATGTGCATGTGCAGTACATGCAGCAGACAGAAAAATGTACCACATTTAAAGTTAACCTACATATGATCAAAAATAGTTGCCTCATTGCACCTATTGTTCTATTTAAACTCTTATAAACCACTTATTAATAATACATTCGATTTTTCGAAATGTTTTTTTCATGCTTGAGGCTAAAACATTTTTTCGTTGTTTTGATCTGACTGCAGCTTCCTTGAGTTACAGTAAATAACAGCCTAAATCGTGTTACGAGGTTGCAATAAAAGTGATAAAAAAAAACATTAAAGGTCTTAGTTCAGCCTTCAGTTTTCATGCTGTTGAATTTTAATAACGATTGCTCGCAGTAATTTATATTCAGACGGAATTAATTTTTGCTTATTTATCATCAACTTTCTTGACAAGTGTATCACTTTTCGACCTTTCTGCCACACTGGTGCTATTAAAGAAGAAAGTGGCAGAGTGAGACAGTAAAAGTGGATGATAACCTTTATTTTTTTTCCTGCTTCATAGGTTGTCCAATTGAAGGGCTCCCTCCCGAGACCCCCCGCTGACTCATAACAAGCACAACGTACTGGTCCGGGAGCTTCATGAGAGTGTGCTCATAACCATCACTCCACCCCTGTGTGTGTGCGTGTGGCACCATGCTGTGGACAGTGCTACTAGCGCTGCTGGTGCTTCTGCTGCTGCAGACTCAGCTGTCTGTGTGCTTAAGGGAATTGCGCTCTGGGGGTTCCAGTTCTTCCGTCTACTCCCCTCCATCATCCTCTTCCTCCTTTTACAATGCTACCCAGCAGCGGCTGCCCGGAGCTATTATCATTGGCGTGCGGAAAGGTGGCACCAGAGCCCTGCTCGAGATGCTCAATCTGCACCCAGATGTGGAAGTGGCAAAGGCTGAGGTAATAAACAAAACACTTTTCACTATCACCAGCTGTGGACAATAATTACTCAGTTTGCACTTAAGCACTTAAGGGTTGTTAAGTAGTTTCATCTTCTCTACTCTGACGTCAAACTGGGATAAAATGTTCCCATTCAGAAAAATGTCTGTTTTCTTCTTAAATATATGATGGACGTCAAAATCTATTTTCATACGTGTCAAAAATTCATTTGTAGTTTTTGTTGAAACCCTTATGTGAAATCTCACATCAACATTTTTTTTCTTTTCACTTGTATATCCTTTAAAAAAATCTGCTTTTATTGAATTGTACAAATTTCATCAGTGTGCCTCAAAACCACCTGATGGTATTCAAAGAATAGCAAGGTCAACCTCCAGAAGCTCGCAGGATTTTATATTCAGAGTGGCAAAATCCAGGCCAAGACCCAGGCATTGGTTGGCCATGGAAAATCTGAAAACTCCAAGCAAAGAAAATAACATAGTACTAGTTGAAAATTCAGTAAGTAATAATGATTGTAACTGTGGATAGACCTTCTGTGTCTGAAAATATGTATTAAGAGACTCAGCTCTAACAATATAGAGCTGCACTGAAGCAAAAAATTCAATCTCAGGGTAATGGAGCTAACAAAATGCCCCAGGTGCAAATATATACTGTAAAAGTGTAAAACTCTGCACTCGGGGAGTTGGAGATGCAACTCAGGCAAGACCAAGAGGACACAGAGGCGGTCTAATTATCAAATGCGTGAGGATTTTCTGAAAGTTTAGTTCAGGCCAAACACGTACTGCATCTTCTTCAGTGCAGTAAAGAAACCAGAGCAAAGAGAGTTGAGTTTCTGTGTAGTTTGTCATGTACATTTGTAAGTATGATGAATGGTGACGGGCCTGTCCTGAAAAGCTGCACTGAGAAAAATCCTAATCATGATAGTTTAAAGTGAGGACTATGAAGTTAGAAAGCTGGTGCCAAAGAATAGATTGGTTTAGACAAGATTGGGACTAAATGAAAAAAAAAAAGCTGAAAGTGTTTTAGGTGGTAAAATGTTTTTAGAAATTATTAGATGTCCCTAAAATTTCCTTTTAAACTAAAATTTCAAAACAACAGTGTCAACAAGTGGTTTAAAAATAAATGAAGACCTGCTTTTTCCCCCCCATCTACATCACAGGTGCATTATTTCAATGTGGAGGAGCACTACCGCAGAGGTCTGGCCTGGTACCGAGCCCAGATGCCCTTCACCGTCCCAGGTCAACTGACAGTGGAAAAGACCCCAGGTTACTTCGCAGCTCCTCAGGTTCCTGCACGAGTTTGGGACATGAACCCTGCTGTCCGCTTGCTACTCATTGTCCGGGACCCAGCTGAGAGGCTGATCTCTGACTACACCCAGGTTCTGCACAACCGCCTAACACGACACAAGCCCTACAAGCCCCTAGAGCAGCTCCTACTCCACAAGGGCCATATTGATCCTGGATACAAGGCACTGCAGAGGAGCCTCTATCACCAGCACCTTGCCCGCTGGTTGGAGGTCTTCCCCAGGGAGCAGATCCACGTGGTGGACGGAGATGCGCTTATTCGGGATCCCTTCCCTGAGCTGAGGAAGGCAGAAAGGTTTCTGGACCTGCCGCCCAGGATCAACCCAGGCAATTTCTACTACAACACCACCAAGGGCTTCTACTGCCTCCTGTCGGCTGGACATGACAAGTGCCTGGACGAGTCTAAAGGCAGGCCACATGCTCCACTGAGTACCCAAGCCTTGAAGAAGCTTTGTCGGTACTTCAGAAAGCCAAACAAGTTATTCTTTGAAATGGTGGGGAGGTCATTTGCCTGGTGCTGATCCACTGAGCAGAGTGACGATGAAACGCCTCCTGAACAGTGCCGACACATTCAGGGACGCAGAGGGAGAGATAAAACTGTGTTTTTCTAGCTAGATGAGTGGGAACATTTAAAAAAAAAATCTCTTTTTGTTGATACCTACTCAGGTATGAATGTGGCCAACATGTGCAGCACATGTGAAGAAAACAAACTGCTGATGTTGAACCCGTAGCCAACATAAACCTTTACCAAGACCATGTTGGTGCCTCCAGGGAAAACCTCACTTGCTGAAGCTACAACAGCCGTGCCATACACAAGTCTGAAACTGAAAGTATAACTAACTCCCTGTTAGTTCTCCTGTGTGGGCCGTTAAAAGAATATGTGACGACTTTGATGTGATGTAGAAATAGATGAATGGTCAAAAGATGGTTGCGTTATTGTTGCACTATGAACTCCAGTTGCATAAAAAGTCAATCAAGGTTCGATGCAAACGATTTTAAAGAGAAAACAAGTCCTTGCTTTGATTTTTCTGAACAACTGTAAAACTTTTTGTGTTAGCAAAACATTTTAATTTTTTCCTCATGGCTATTTTGGGCTATTTTACTGAATAGATGCTCACGAGTTCTTTTGGAAGACGCTCACTGAAAACCTGTTTTTTGCTTTTTTTTTACGCTCAAGGCCAGCATAGTGCTATTGCTAGTTTGTGTTATTTTTTAAGATGTCCTTCTAATAAATGTCTTCGGTGGTAAAGTCTGTTCCCTGAACTCCAGCTTCGAGGTTTAAAGGGATTTAAAATGTCAAACATAAAGACACGGTGATATAGGCTCACTGACAGGCCTCTCTGGAAACACCTCTCCCTCGAAGTGGATGAAGATGTTCCCTGTCAGTGTCTATTGAACATGTTCTTTACATCAAAGATCAAAGCAAGCGTACGTCTCTTTTCATTATTAAGTTATTCCTGTGTAGGTGTTACCTTCAGTTTCACCACCACACCGCAACAAACGACACCTGCAGGTCACCAGAAGGGCTGTTCAGTTCCTGACAGTATTCAAGGCCAAATGGTTTTCTTACCTTAATCCAGTTCATCTGGAAGGGCTTAAAAAGGCTGACAAGTCATAGCATCAGTACATAAAATAAAAGTCTTGTGATTAAAGGATATCCAGGGTGCTTTTAACCCAGACATGTCTTTAGTTTGATGCACTTTCAAAGTACATTCCACAAGGCAGAGTTAAATTTAATTTGATTTAATTAAGTTAAATTGTTCAATAATTTAGAAGTAAAAGGTATAAATCTGTAAGTGTTTCGTTGGATAACAACTAATAACAACTGTGTAGTAGCTGCACAGCATTTCAGATCAAAGCAGTATTCTATTGTACCTGTCTCTGCAGTTCCAGTTTACACAAAACTCCTCCTAGAGCTAATTACTGGCCTTCAAGGTAGCTATTTGTACCCTCAAAAGCAGGTCCTGAAAGGTTTACTAATAATGAAGATGGCAGAAAAAAGACAGAAAAGCAAAGAAGTAGACTGGAGGCTGTGGTTTCTTAGAGCCCTGACTGTGGATCAATCGCAGCTCCCATAAATGGAAGATGGTACCCACTGGAGAGAGGATGACAAACAGAAAGAAGAAGGAAGGATGGGACACAGAAACAAGTACAAAGATAGTAGGGCAGGTAGGTACATTATAGATAAACGGGCAGTGTTTGGTTAGTGTTCTGTGTGATACAGATAAATTCCCTGTGTAAAGGGTACCTTAGAGGTCAGTGTTTTGGTGGGCTTACCTTATGTTTTGAGAGTGTAAAGGTGACGAGGGTCTCTTCAGATATTTTGTCAGGACAATAGGATATGCTATATATCCAATATAGCATATCCTAACAACTGGGCACCAGCAGATTTAATACCTCTTTTAAATTAAGTATGATAATTATTCTGTTATTAAATATTTATTTATATTTATATTTTATTTAAATATTTTATTAAATAGTTTCTAGAAAGGGACTGTGAATATTTTAGGACTCCCTGTGTTTGGCTGACTGCACTGTACACTCCTGGGTATACTGAAGATATCCTTTCTCCACTGTGAGCTGAGACGGCCCCTCTGCTAACTGTACCAGACGAATGGTTGTGTGTGCTTAACCTCCTAAGACCCAAACTCTTTCATGGCATGCATTTTTAAATTCTCTTTGCTATTTGGGCTGTTTGGGACCTGATGAATATAAAAACAAAGAATTTCCAGATTTTTTTTTACCTGATTTTATCTCTGACAAAAATAAGATTGACATATGAGGACATTTATTTTAAATTTCAATCGAACATTTGCAGTATAATGTCCTCGTAAGTGGTTATCAGGCCCTTGTAGAGTAAAATTTTGTATTTTGGTCAAGACATCCCAAAATGCGATGTCCACATATGTGGATGCCAGGTCCTAGGAGGTTAATCAAATGAATAATACAGTCAAAACATGGAAAAAGCTAATTCAGATAAACTAGTCACCATATGAAAAAATGATTTCTTAGCTGTTGTTTTACACCATAAATGGCTGCTTTCTGCAGCTCAACACATTGTGAGTGACACTGAACGCATTCTTCTGAACCAAAACATGAGCTGAAACAGGCTACTTTTTATTTCAAAACACCAAGAAAAAATTCCAAGAGGAGTTTAAAGCATCTTATTTAGTGCCTGGTTAATTTACACTGTAGCTTAGTGTAGCTTTAAATCAACCATCCCTGCATTTCCTTTTTTTCCCCCCAGTATTGTGTCTCTCTCTTCTCTTGATACTGCACCTTCTGCACACAATCACATAACAACACATAATGATACTGTGACAAATTTTTTACTTGAAAATATCTTGAGGAGCTGCTTTTTGTTTCCCCACTGATACTAACAGTCTATTTTACTTTCTTCAAGGAAAAAGTAATGTGGAATCCTTCACGCTTTGTTAGAATGCATGAGGGGGTTTTTTTTTTTTTTACATTAAATAACTTCAGGAATTTACAGGTTTGAAAGCTATAGAAACAAGTTGAAAAAGAATTTCTGAATTCTTACCATGTAAGCTGTCCCTGTTTTGTGTGGTGCATTTCAGGCAGTGCAGAATATAATGGGAGCTGAAGGCTGACCTCTGGCTGTCACACTCCCACCATCCTCGGGAGAAAACTGTAAAGAAGGAGACAAAGGGAGATGTAAGAATAAACAAATGATTCTTACTCTTTGAAGATGTGAGGCAGCGCTGGCTTTCATGTGTTCCCACAGAGGCCCACACTCATGTGGACAATACATCTGATGTCACTCTCAATCACAGAAATCTTTACTTCATGTGCTGGAGTTCCTGAGTTTGCAGCTGCTTCATAACCAACTTTTTTTTTTTACCTGAAAGTCTGAACATCAGGTTTATTTTAGAGGATTTGATGGACAAGGTGAAGGAGTAATCTGCCATCATATTTGATGGTAATCAAAGAGTTCCTTTGCAGATATTTTACAATAATGCTGCTCCTTGTGGCCACACGATTAGCTGTAAGGATGAAACTTTTCATTAGTCCACCACTTTTCTCCTGGTAAGGCCATAGCAATGGGTCAGCAATGGGTATGACCAAATCTAGGCCCAGAGGCTGAGCTTCCGGGTATCTCTAAAATAAGAAAGTGTGCGACATTTCAAGTCACGGATGTCTTCAGTTTTGCAAAAAAAATATACTTTTTGTCCTCTGAAATATAATCAGTTCTTGTTCTGATTATAATGTTAGACAAAGGCACCTTTGATAGCATATTTGCAGTGCTGGAACCTTTCATAACACCGAGAATTTCGAGTAAACTGTGGCTCACTGTGCACATGAAAGTGATCCATTTCACACCCGCACACATGGTGTGATCCTCCTTGCTATCAGTCACACCCTTTGATGTGTACAAATATGGCAAATTCAAATGTAATTCATTACTTGTTGTGCACTTGCAGTACTTAAGACTGACACATAATCTCTAGGTACAACAGTGTGCCTCTGCACCATTTGGGAACTACAACTTCACACAATAAGAAGAAGTATAAGTCAAAGCTACAAATGCACTGCAAAAAACAAAACAAACAAACAAAACAAAGCAAAAAAAAACCCACAATAAAAACATTTTTCTCAGGTTTCATGGGCTTTCTGATCATTCTCACATAATAAAGATATTAGTGTTAAATTAATCCACCCATGAGCTCAATCACTCAATATGTGACTAATGATACCAGGTCTTAGAGACGGTGGATTATCACTGGCTTGTTTTGTCCAGAACATTTTGTTTCCACTTCAAGAAAGTAGTGACATTTCTTAGAAAGAACACTTTTATTTACATTTATTTACAGACTTTTCATGCCTGTCCTTTCTGGGGAAAAGTGTTACAAAATGTGTCAAAAATGTTAAGTTTAATTTGTTATTATTCAGCTCAGTTCAGAGCCAACAATAACACAGAGAAATTATTAAAAGACAACAAACATTATACCAAAAAATAAAACATTGTGAAGGTGACGTTAGAGGGAAAAAATTGAACAATGATGAAATCAGACAGCAATGAGCATCAGGCCAAAAGAAGAACAAATTTGCACTTTTATATGCGATATGAAATAAACAAATAAAATAGGATCCAAAAGATTCAGAAGGATATTTGTTCATTGGAGACCTTTTCAAAATGCAGGGATAATGTGGATGTAAATTTTAATGATCTTGGTATCACGGTCTGAAAAAAGTGAAAATGGATGTCCTAGAATGTTGTGGAAAATATAAAGAAATTCTGGAAATTCATAACTGTACTTAAATACAGCACCACAGGACATTACGAGCCCTCTTGTGCTCGAGGTGCTGATCTGCCTTTCTCTCCGTCTCCCTGCTACAACTCTCCGTGGGCACGTATGGGCAGAAAAACCTGCTTACCTCCTCCCAGGAGTAGCTGTGGCCACCTGAACTCCAGCTGTCTCTCATCACTTTCAGCTGCAGTATTTAAACCCGGCTCTCCTTGTCGTTCACTCCCAGTTTGTTATACTATGCTGTTGGTAGTCAGTGTTGGGAAGGTTACTTTTAAAATGTATTCCATTATAGAATACAGATTACAGAATACATGCCCCAAAATGTATTCTGTAACGTATTCCGTTACGTTACTCAATGAGAGTAACGTATTCTGAATACTTTGGATTACTTAATATATTATCATGCTGTTTACAACTACATGAATGTACTATTGCTGTGATTTATTACTGTTACTGAAGGTCCGCGGCTCCGAACCGTAGTAAAGGGACCTCTGGCTAATATGTCGGGTTCTGTGTCGGGCTCGTTGCTGAAAACTAGCTTTACTTTGTTGTCTGGGTCAACTTTGCTAGCGAGAGACAGACAGAGGCATTGAAAGGCTGCTCCAACAGAGCTTAATGTTTTGAAGTAAAACACGAACACGGTGTACAGTCGAGTCTTAATAGCTTACTTACAACTGGGCTCGTCAGGCTCTCTTCTTGGCTGCAGTGGTTATTATTATATTTACATGCTTCCAGCTCCCGTTTTTGCTCGATGACAGCTCTTACTTTTCCTTTTTCTCCCTCCCTCGCTCACAGACACATAACGGGTATGGCAGTCCATTCTCCCTGCAGCACGGACTACACTGCCCACCAGGCTACATTCTTTAGAGCTATACCTGTAGCATTCTGCCTATTAGCTTAGCACAACAACAACAAAAAGGCCTCTCTCACCCAGGAAACACGCAGAGAGAGAGCGTCAACCTGTAACCATGGCAACCGTAACGCTGCCACCTGGAACAACAGAACGTAGCTGTCAAACAAAACCCAAACAGTCCTGACCCGCGACAATATGAAACAGGGAAGTACCGCTGTGTAATCCGTTTATTTCAACAAAGTAACTGTATTCTAAATACCACCTTTTTAAACGGTAACTGTAACGGAATACAGTTACTCATATTTTGGATTTTAAATACGTAACGGCGGTACATGTATTCCGTTACTCCCCAACACTGTTGGTAGTATCACTTGGGCTCCCATTTCCAGTCTTACTTACCTTTGCTTGTAGCTTAGATTTATTCCTGGAGGGCCAGCTGATTGCTTGGGGAGAAGGCTGGCTCTAAGCCCATCTATAAGAACTATTGGTGAATAGTGGGAAAAGTTGGAGAGTGGAGCCTGGGGAGATATTTACTATTAAACCTGAGAGTCAAGTTTTATGGAGATTTGGACTTTTGTGTTGAGCTCCAGGCTAATTAACCTGGGAGAGGAGCAAAGTCTGATTTGAAGGTCTGGCTGAACTACTTTGGTTATCTTGCTTCTCGAGTGATTTGATTCTTTTACTTCTAAATGAATAATCTGAGTGTGGATCCTTGCAGATTTATCCTGTGGAAGAGATTGAGCCAGACCCCTGAGAGTTTGTTTTTGCATCATTCTCACTTGTTCTGTTTGCAATTTCCTCATTAAAATCTGTAACCTTTTCAGAGCATCTGCCTTCAATCTTTTGGTTAAAAAAAAGGGTAACACATGTATTTCAAGAAGCATCCACTGCCTGACACTGTTTTGAAAGATGTTTTGTTTCACTTTCATTTGGACCTGATAATGGGCAAAAAAATAATGAAACACCGTGACTCGGTTTGGGTTTGTCGTGTAAAGAGAAAAGAAAAAGTGTCTCGGTGTATTTGAGATCTGTCCGCAAAGGTCAGCCCTGTTAGCAATGTAATAAGATCCTCACTATTAGACTGTGAGCCACCACACATCCGAAGCAACGCGTTTCATCATTTCAGAGTCATTACACCTCTGAGTCAGACATAAGTAAACAAAAGTTCAGAAGTATCTGTGATTTTTTTTTTTTTAATAACTGGCTTTCTGTTCCTGTCACCCAGAGAGGTGATTGATCCTCTGCCGTCTCATCACTCGTCTCTTCCATGTAATTTGCAGTTCAAAAGATATTATCTGACGCTTCAGCCTGTGGGAACTGCAAAAGAAATAATGAGATGAGCACGACAATGAGGTGTTGTCGTGATACAAAACATAAAAACTAGCTTGTCATAAGGTATTATAGAAAAATAAATAAGCACTGCAAAAAAATGAGGTTTTTAATGATTGGGTAAAGACTTAGCGTTCTCTGTTTATTTGGAAACATAAGGCTAGAATAGACATTAAAAAATGGACAATAGGCATTACTTCTCAGTATAATGCATATTGTTTATTTTGTACATTATGGTACCTATTATTGTCAAAAAGAAGAAGAAAGTAGCATAAAATCATATGATTGTGCAGTTAGATCCACCCCTTGATCTTCATGTCTGGCATAAACACACCAGGATGACATCAAGACAGCGATAACTCAAGGCTTCCCATTGAGACCTAAGCTGGGTTAAGTTCATCTAAGTATATGGAAACAGCTATCCTTAAGCAGCCCTATGAAAAACTACGGGGTTATGGTCACAGTCATCAGTCAGAATGGCCGAGTATTTCCAGTTTGCCAGTCCAACTCTCACCAAGAAAACAAAAAGCATCTTCTCCAGAATGTTGGATGATTTCAATAAACTAGTGTATTTGTCATGGTTTGTGCAGGGAGGCGTTCCCAGGTATTGACATGAACCCCAAATGCAGTGAGGAACATGCGGAAAATGCATAACTCAAGCTCAATCAGGTCCCAAACCTCCAGACTCATGAGTAACACCTCGGACCAAGTTTTTTTTTCTTTTCACTACTTCTAAGCACTGTACATCGTGTTCTCTATTGTGTGCCTTTTTCTTATTTTGGAATATATTTCTCCTATTTTGCATGTATCCCTCTTAATTGTTGAGCACCCATAATTTTGTTGTAGATGTACAATGACAACAAAGGGCTATTGAGTTCTATTCTATTCTGTATTCTTAGATAGAGGTTTGCCCTCAGATTGTCACAAAATATAGGCTTGATCAGGAATCAGAGTCGTGACTGAGAACTCAACTAATACTCTAGTATGGGAGAAAGAAAAATGGCAAATATTTAGATAGTGATTGGGAAAATTAGGGAAAGGTAAGATGGTTTATGGTGGACAGAGGACTTGGAACAGAAGTCTGAGGACATCTAGTGGATGAATGGGGTATGACAGGAAGCAGGAGCGAGGCAGATCAGAGTAACTGATGGTCTTGTAAGCAAAAGACCAAAAAGATGCCATAGTTGACCTTGTGTCACAAAACAATATTAGATATTTTCTTTTTATATTCTCTAGGAAAGTTTTTGCTCTCATGAGAGGTGTGTGCTCTCCCCAGCTGAGCTGAAAACTGCCAATCACTGTATGAGGTTTACTTAACAACTGGATCCCTTTTGAAACTCTCACTTCTTCTGTAATTAATACGTGACTACATTTTTATTTTTATTCAGAAATTCCACTTTAGTAGAACTAAACTAAACTAGTTAGAACTAAGATGCAGAGTAACTTGAAATAAATAAATAGGAGATATCACCAAAGACAACTTATACAGAACTTGCATTTACAAATTTGCAAGTAACTGCAAACTTTGTAGAAAGCTGATCACATCATGAGCCAAACTGAGACCATTACAGTTAAATGATATGGGGAAGCGGGATGTTATCTAATATAGTATTGTTCTTGAGAATAAATAGTTCATTTACAATTATATTCTACATCAGCCTGATTTGTATATGTGTGCTCACTTAAATAACCTTATATCTTCAATTTTAGAGACAAAGAGAGAGTAATCAAAATATTTACAAATATGATAATATCCAGTTTTGATTGCTGAAGCAGTAGTGTGAAAGTAGTGTGTGGGTGTATATCAACTAGCATCTATTGTGTGAATCTCCAGTTCTACCATGTATTCAAGGGGCTATTGGGTTGAGATGTGATGACTTTGTGTACATTAAATGATTAAATTGTCATGATGAAGAAACCGGTACGAGATGATCGGAGCTTTGTGAGATGGTTCATTAACCTGTTGGAAGGAGCCATATGAAGATGGGCATGCTGCGATCTTAAAGAACGTGGTGGGCATCAATACTCGTGGCGTAGCGTTTACATGATGCTTGCAGAAGCATTATTGTGATCATCAGACCAGGCAACATTTTTCCATTCTTCTATTGTTCACTTGGGACACAGTGGGACAAAGGAAACTGCCACTTTTCTCTTTTTTTAACCATTTCCTGTAAACCCTGCAGATGGTTGTGCAGGAAAATTCCAGCAGATCAGAAATTTCTTAAATATTGAAATGAGCCAATCTGGAACCAGCAACAACGTTCAAAGTTGAATTCGCTTTCTTCTCCATTCTGATGCTCAGTTAAGCAGGTTATCTTCTCCATGTCTGTATGCTTAAATACATCAAGTTGCTGATGTGTGATTATATATTTGAGATAACAAACAGTGGAACAGGGGTTCCTATCAAAGTGGGAAGTGATTGCATCACTATTAAATGCAATCACTGCCCACTTTTTTTTAAATGGAACTTAAGGCAGGTTTAAATATCTGATCACATGTCGTAAAACCCTCTATTTTAGTGAAGCATAACAATCATGCAATTAAAACAACTGTCAGTAAATTTTACAAGAATGTTAAGAGAACTGATGGTATATAAATTGAAATAGACGATTTGTCGTTTTTAAAAAACTTTCCCATGTTTTCCGTTCAGGGTATTTTCAATGTGGAGATATATTTAGCTGTAGGATAAATTATTATTAATGTCAATGTAAAAAAAGAACAGGCTTATTTAGTGTACGGAGTAACTGATAATAGTAGGGGATCACCCTCCTGACATAAAAGCCTGAACCTGTGTTAAGACCACTTGAAATTTCTAACATGAGTAAGATCTCAGAAGCGTAAGCTACTGTATAGTTTAGTTTTAATTGGATTTTATATTAACATTAATTTTCTGAAATTCTTTTTATGCAGAAAGCTTTTATCTGGTGCTGCTGTTTTGAGTCATTAGACCACCAAGTCTTGTTTTTAACCATTCTGGAGTTTCCAAAATACGACTATAAGTCAATGTGAAAGCATATTTGGAGTTATGCTCATGATTTGCAGCGTCACATGTAATGTTCGTCTCTATAAATGAGTTTATGTTTCAAACCAAGTCAGAGATAACATGCCAATGGTGTTTATTCAAAGATAAAATAGGCAAAGTCATTTCCCTGAATACAGCTTAAAAAAAAAAGAAAAAGGAAGGCTCCAAAATCTGAACGTTAAAAATGAAATGGACTTTTAGAAGGGGAATATAAATATATTTTTAGTATGCCTATATATTTTGGTAGTGTAGACAAATGTTTTCAGCGCTGATTACTCATCCTCTACTTTTTTTCCCAAAGTATCAGAGTACTGAATGTACCCAGTGGTGATATGTAGCTGACAAATGGCAGGACTTGTGTTCCACAGTGAGGCAACAAGTTTACAATCAGTGTTTCCCAATTAGCTGAGGATTACACTGTTAATACGTAGTTTCAAGTTTAACACATTTTTTCAACTGCTGTAAACATTAAGACAAAACACTGTAGCAGGCGGTTACAACACGTTATTTCATTTTGATGTAAGAAAAAAAAAAGTAACTTTTAATACATCACTATTCTTGTGCAGTTCAATTTTTTTTTTTTTACAGTAAGTCAAAAGGAAAAAAAGCACCATCTTACCATTTAGCTGTTATCCAATTTACTTTCAAAAAAGAAATTCTCCTTAAAAATGTGTCATAGTAAATATCATAACTTCAGAGAAAATAACCACAAAACAAGATCTTTTATATAAAAAACAGTTTAACAATTTGTTTTTTCAGTATAAAACATTACACAGAGCCAGGCCAATCAAACAAATTCACTGCCACCATTTCAAATAATCATTAACTCCCCAGTCAAACACTCTACATTAACATACAAAGGGTTTACTGTCTTTAAGGGGTTTTCTGTACTTTTTATCTAGTTATTGGTAAATATAACAAACACAAAGGCTAACAATCACTCTTCGTTTGCTATAATATTAATAATAAAAAAGAACAAAGGTGAACTCCTGGTCCGTTCAAAGCCCAAGCCCCCAAATTTCTGGTCAACATGGCATCTATGCAGTCTTCTGCTGGCCCTTCTTCCCAATGAGGGATTTGTGAATGTGGGGAATGACACCTGAAAGCAAAAGGAAATGTACATGAGATTTACATATATAATCTGCAAATAGAATACAATCTATACACAAATGGTTTATATAAGATATCGATTAATCAGTCCAGAAAACTGCCAGCTCACCTCCTCCAGCAATGGTTGCCTTGATAAGGGAGTCCAACTCCTCGTCACCACGAATTGCCAGCTGCAAGTGGCGAGGAGTGATACGCTTCACTTTCAAGTCTTTGGAGGCGTTACCCGCCAACTCTAGTACCTGGAAAAAACAAAGAAACAAGGATTCGTATCAACAGAAAAATTAGCTACAGTGAAAACAACCAAAGCTGACATTAAGTAACACTGTTAATCACAACAAAGTTAAAAATGGAGGGAATGGGAAGTCTTACTTCAGCAGTGAGGTACTCAAGTATGGCAGCACTGTAAACAGCTGCTGTGGCTCCTACACGACCGTGGCTGGTTGTGCGAGTCTTCAAGTGCCTGTGGATACGACCCACTGGGAACTGTCAGGAAACAGAAGTAAGATAGTGGTCCATTTTTTTTTTCTCTAAGCAAACGTCCTGTGGCATTTAACACCTGCAGCAAAGCCACAAACTGCACCACGACAAATGATTGACATTTACCTGCAGCCCAGCTCTCTGGGAGCGCGACACTGCTTTCGCCTTGGCTTTGCCACTGTCTTTTCCTGCTTTGCCACCAGCCTGCATTGAGTGATTAAACGGAAAAGAAGAAGATGAAATCAGAAAGTGGGAGCAAATGTGAAACGAATACGCCTGACTTGTATTAAATGAAAAATAAAAGACTTAATGTGACATAGCAAAATCGAATCTGAATAAATTAGAGAGTCACCGCTGAGCTCTTCGTGTTATTGTTCTAGTAGTTTACGTTACGCCCGGTTCAACAGTTGTCGCTTTCCCGCCAATTAAAAATAAAACAGAAATGAAAAGTAGCAACGTTAACCGGCCCTGGAAACAGCAAGTATACACCCTAAAGATAAAATAACCGATTTAATAGAGACAATAACGACTCCGTTCCTTAAAAAATACGAGAACCTGTCAGCAGGTTGCTGGCAGTGACCCCGCGACAAACAAAACAGACGCGCCACCTTAAGACCGTCAGCGGTCAAGTTTTCATTCAGAGATTTTGACAAAGAAAGTTGGACTTACAAAGTCACCTGAACTCAAATAAAACACAAAGTCGTCTTTACTAATTTGCACCACCTGCAGACTTATTTTAAAGGAATTATTCAGCAGCTAACAGTTAACCAGCCGTTAAGCCAACGAACTAGCTAAAGTTAGCTTGCAGTTACTGCTAAAGCACCATCCACAGGCTACACCTACTCAAAGAGCAGTTTATTCTCCTAAATGAGCGACCCACCTCCAATAATTTGCAAATATACCCAAAACAACTCGCAACAAACACTCAAAGCTTAAAAGCAGTCTACTTTTAGCCGAAAATCCACACGAATCGAACTTCTTACGGTAACGATAATGCTAATGGTTTAGCTGTCAGTTAGCTTCTTAGCAAGCTTGTTAACCACACACATTCTGCGCGGATTTCCCCAGTTCAAATTCAAAGCAGGACTTTCTACAACTGCACAGTTATTCAAGCAAAAAAAACCCGCAATATCTTCTATAACACGTTGAGCATTAGCCCGAGTTCACATACCATTTTTCCCGACGCGTTATTTTATTGTAGCGCTGAGTAGATTCCAAACAGTTTCGGCTCCCGAAAGCAAAGAAACAATAAACCTTTTCGCAAATCGTTTGCATGCAACCCCTCGTGGGAGCCGAGAGAGCCAATAGGAGAGTGCGTTGTTACTTCGAATCTCAGTCTAAACCAATAGCCTTGCCCTTTGCAGAAATTCCACCCATCCCCCACCCTAAGCTCGTCGTGCCTGTCTTTGCGCACGAAACCACGAAGTAGGCGGGACTGTGTGTTTGTGTGTAGTGTCCTTCCAGGGACATCCATCCTAAAACCGTACAAAATACATAACAAAGCGGGCTATAGCTGGGATTAATTCAGTGAAATTCATGAAATTCAGTGCAAGGACACGAATTACGTCTTCAAACATGTATATTATTGCACTGGCGTCATACATGAATTAGTTATGGCTGTAAAATGATCTCTAAATGACATGTACTCCACTGAACATATGCTACAAATAATCGATAAGCAGTTATGGATCGCAAATACAGTATCTCCTCGAATGTCATCTGGAAAGCCGTTACGTTGTCTTGACGGGCATTAGAAATAGCGAATGAAAACTTGGGCTCTTCGTCTGATGTTTTGAGTGACAGGCACAACAGCCAACCGGAGCTCAGCAGTCAGCGTCCGGTTGCCTCCGTGAGCTCGGTAACAAGGGGGGTGGGGGTCAAAGATACGCAGAGAAAACGGGCTGCTGGTGGCGAAGATGGCGGATGGGGATAGTGGTAGTGAGCGCGGTGGCAGCAGCGGTGGCGGAGGGGGTGGAGGCGGCGGGTTTCAGCATTACCAGCGGGAACCGGAGACCCAGGAACTGGCGTCGAAGCGGCTGGACATTCAGAATAAACGTTTCTACCTTGACGTAAAGCAGAACGCCAAAGGCCGGTTCATCAAAATCGCCGAGGTCGGAGCTGGCGGCTCCAAAAGTCGGCTGACCCTCTCTATGTCAGTTGCGGCGGAGTTCCGTGACTACCTGGGGGATTTCATAGAGCACTACGCCCAACTTGGGCCTAGTACTCCGGAGCAGATTGCTCAGTCCTCCGGTGGGGATGACACCGGGCCTAGACGGGCCTTGAAGAGCGAGTTCCTGGTGCGTGAGAACCGAAAATACTACCTCGACCTAAAGGAGAACCAGCGGGGTCGGTTTCTCCGGATCCGACAGACCGTCAATAGAGGCCCTGGTTTCGGAGTCGGAGTGGGTGGCATTCCCGGTGCTGGCCTGCAGGCTGGACAAACCATCGCACTCCCGGCCCAAGGCTTAATAGAGTTCCGTGACGCCTTGGCCAAGTTAATAGACGACTACGGGGGAGATGAGGAAGAGCTTGCCGGTGGCGGAGGGGCCGGGGGCTACAGCGAGCTTCCGGAGGGCACCTCAATCATGGTGGACTCCAAGCGGTTCTTCTTTGACGTTGGATCCAACAAGTATGGAGTTTTCTTGCGGGTGAGCGAAGTAAAGCCCAGTTACAGAAACTCTATAACAATCCCCTTCAAGGCGTGGAGCAAGTTCGGGGGAGCGTTCAGCCGCTACGCCGAGGAAATGAAAGAGATCCAGGAGAGGCACCGGGATAAGATGTACGAGAGGAGAGCCGGAGAGGAGTCGGAGGGAGACGATGTGGACGACGATTGATGCAGAGAGGAGTGGTGGCTATTTGTGATGGAGCTGACAACATGATGCAAAGCCTGGATATAAACAGAGAAACGGAGAGAGAGGAACGACTATTCTGTGCATGATGAAATGAATCCGGAGTTAAATAATTAAAAAAAAAAAAGTATATTTGACTGAGAAATTACTGTCTATATAAGAGAATAATGTTATAAAGTTTAGGTGGATGTTATAGCTAATTGAGTGCAGACTGCAGTAGTCAGCTCCTGTATGAGATTTCCCCTTTGATTTAAAAAAAAATATATATGAATATATATCTATATATATAAATATAAATATATTGATTGTTCATATGACCTCACATGTAGCCCAGCAAATTAAGTTTGGCAGAGACACAGCAGTAGATTACCGGTACCACTTTCTAGTTGACATCAAATGGTAAGAGCTCACCTGGCGCTGACCTGTAGTCTGTGTGATGATAATAAGGAAGTGTGAAACATGTGACATACCCAAACCAGCAGGCGCAGTGTGCCAGTGAGCCAGAGCACCTGCACCGTTCACCATGGCTGTGTGTGTTTCTTGTCTAAAGTGACCTGTAACGAACGGCTTGCCCAGACAGACCCACAACGCTCAGAGCCACAGTTTCAGCTACATGGGAGTGGGGTGGCACCCTTGACATCGCCGGACATCCTCTCAGCCCAGTGAGGTTCCCTGTAAGGTGATCTGTTACAAGCACACGACTCATTTGGATTCTACAGACAATCCAAATGAGTTCAAATGACCTCCCACCCTTCTTCTCTCCTTGTTTTGCACCCTTCCACTTTCCCTCCTGGGCATTCCTCAGGTGCTGACTTCTTGCTCCGATAGCTGAATTGCGGTGTGGCGTGCTCACACGTGGCTCGTTGTGTCTCAGGGCTGGCAAGTCCCATCGGTATTTTGGGGTATATATCTATATATATCAGCACTACCTGTGCCTGTGCATCATCCTCAAGAGGTTCTGGGTGCAGATCTGGTCAGCCAGTTGCTGCAGCTGAGCCATCTGTGGCAACTGATGATGTCTCCTAAGATGCATGGCCACGTCTGACCCCTGTGACCTTTTTCTCAAAGGGGGACGCAGTGAGCTCAGGCCTGTAGCACTGGTCACGAATTTAAAAAAAGCTTAATATTGCCGGGCTTGAGCTACAGTCTCAAGGGTATTGATCTTGTTGACTCACTTAGGGTTCACCATTTGGATCCTCTAATCTTGAACTCAGACCATTAATGACTGAAGTACTATTCAGTCTGATTGTAACATAAATTAGGTGCTTTTGGAAAACTAAAACCCATAATGGGGTGCTGTACCTAAAGGAACATAAAGAAAAATATATATACTGGAAGAGATTTACTTACTAAAAAAGATCAAGTATAGATAGAATTATTTTTCAAAAGAGATATATTAAAATATGTCTTAGAAATACGAGACATTTAATAGATAATGCTGCCTAAAGTGGCTTATTTAAAACACTAAACTTGGATGCAAATGTCCAGGGTGATATTTCATACCTGCTTTTTTCCTAACATGTCTTTTTTTTTTTCCTTAGAGGAAATTAAAGAGAGTACAACAAATTGATAACAGAGTATGTTATAGCAATTTATAGAAACAACTTCACTGAAGTAGTTTGTCAGCAAACACTCAGCACTCCAGTTCACTTTACAGAGCATCGAGTTGTCCCCTCGTTTCAGTCCACACCTTTTAACCCATGTTTTGTCATGAATTGGCTTTTCCATCAGTTGCCAAATGGCGCAAACATAAACACCTGAAGTCATCGACATTTCGTCTTTAGTGCTCCTTTTTAAAATATGATCATTTTTGCATGCCTGCTCTTACGCGGAGCTGCCTTGTGTTCTTTTCTTTTGCATATTCTGATTGCTGTATAATGGTATTTATCCATATTTTTTTGAGAGCGGTTTAAAGTTTTATTTCTGCATTGCAATAGACAAAAGAAAGTTTACTTCACAGCCTAATTAAAAAAAAAGCCACAACTTTCCCTCATATTTTGGGAAATGTCACTCTCATTGTCCCATTTCCTTTGGTGTGCAAAACCTCTCGTTGAATTTTACTTTACCCACTTCAACACAGCAGAGAAATGCCATATGAAAAAAAAAATAAACACCTGGGAGCAATAGTTTTTTTTTCTTTTCTATTGATATGAGTATACTATATATGATATTACACATGCGATTGAACTACATCCTTCTTCCTGTACTGTGTTACGTGAAATGGCAGCTGTTTCAGTCATGTGTGTTCTGCTGTATTCTACCAAGTTCCTTTCAACGAGAAATAAAAAAAAAAGATTTTTTGCTCAGGAGAGGCGTGGTGTTTTTTTTGTTTTTGTTTTTATTTCCCAAAACAAAAGACAGACAACGAATAACAGACTTACTACCTAAACCCATAAAGTCCCAATAATACAATCAAAAATGCTTTCATTACTATCCAGACTTCAATAATATGTCCTTGTAATGCTGGGTGTGATTGAACGGGAGTCTAAAACTTGATATTAAGTTTAATATAATAAGAAAACCATCAAATATTCAGATTTTTAAGAAGCTGTGAGGAGAGAATTTACTTAGAAATACCTTTATTAATCTGATACAGTTACCCGCTGTAGCTTCAAGATGATTTAACAGTTTTTTATTTAAAATTTGTGGAGTTACATGATATGACGTGGTATGACACATCAGTCCTTGAAGCCCTTTATCAGCAGTAGAAGAAGTATTCTATTATTTAATTTACGTAACGGTATATAGGTATGACTGCAGCTTATTCTCTTGTAACAAGTCAAGGCTGAGTCCGTTTTGTGCACAGTTCAGTTTAGTACAACGGTTTCTAGCCCTTCGTCACGAGTCGTGAGGATGAGACAATAAAACAATCTGTATTTAAGACGTCTATTTTTTATAAAAATGAAATAAATTTTACACTAAAGTATCAACTGTAGTGATAATGCATTTGATAGAAAATTTGACAGGAAACATCCAGTTCCCTGTGTGAAAATGCCTTCTTGTTGTCAGAGAATGGCCAGACTGTTTCAAGGTGATAGGACGGCAACAGCAACTCAAATAATCAACTGTTACAACCGAGGTATGTAGACAAGCATATATAAATGCGCAATATGCTGAACATTGAAACTGCTAGAGAACAGTAAACTGAACCTATTTTGCAAATGTGCTCACTACAATTGGACAATAGAAGCTTAAAAAAATGTTGCCTGCTCTCATGAGTCTTGATTTCTGCTGCCACATTCGGGTGGGAGGGTCAAAATTGGCTGCAAACAACATAAAAGCATGGATCCATCATGCCTTATATATTAACTTGGGCCCCTTGGCATCAGTTGATTGTCGTTTAACAACATATCTGAGCATTGTTGCTGACAATTTCCATCCCATTATGAGTATAGCATATTCATCTTCAGATGTCTTATTCCAGCAGGATAGCACACCATGTCAGCGATGTGCAGTCATCAAAAAAAAACAAAAAAAAAAACTGTGTGGTGCTGTCATGTAAAGCTGGATGCAAATCTCTGAGGAATGTCTTAAACACCTTGTTGACAGGAATAATAAATAAATAATAATAATGAACTTCCAACAGGCAGATTAAGATAAGCAGCAACATTCATCCATCTATCTAGTTTCCATTTTAGGGCTGGAGCCAGTCCCAGCTGTCATTGGATGCTTGGTAGGGTACACTCTGAAGAGGTGACCAGTATATCACAGGGCTAACACAGAGAGACGAACAACCTCAGATTCAGATCTACTGCCAATCATCAGTTATTCTAATATGAATGTCTTTGGATTGTGGGAGGAAGCTGGTGTACTTGGAGAGAACCCCCATAGGCAGAAAAGTGATGTTAAATAACATGATAGTTTATTATTATCTTATAAAAAAAACATTCCTAAAAATAGACATCCATACAGGCCTAGTGACTTCTGAAATAAAATTAATTTTTTTAAATTAGTTTACTCTTTTTCACCTACAATACCCAATTTGACTTAAATCTTTTTCTTGTTTTTTTTTGGGGGGGGGGGGGATAAACAGCGCTAACCAGTGAGTTGAAAAAGCATTTCACTAGCTGGGCCCACATTCTCATTTTAGGCTTGACAGCATTTTAGTAGGTAAAGGTGAATGCTTTACCTACTAAATGAATTCAATTCAATTCAATTCAATTTTATTTATATAGCGCCAAATCACAACAAATGTCGCCTCAAGGCGCTTCATAGATACAGAGAAAAGCCCAACAATCATATGACCCCCTATGAGCAAGCACTTTGGCGACAGTGGGAAGGAAAAACTCCCTTTTAACAGGAAGAAACCTCCGGCAGAACCAGGCTCAGGGAGGGGCGGCCATCTGCTGCGACCGGTTGGGGTGAGAGAAGGAAGACAGGATAAAAGACATGCTGTGGAAGAGAGACAGAGATTAATAACAGATACGATTCAATACAGAGAGGTCTATTAACACATAGTGAGTGAGTAAGGTGACTGGAAAGGAAAAACTCAATGCATCATGGGAATCCCCCGGCAGCCTACATCTATTGCAGCATAACTAAGGGAGGATTCAGGGTCACCTGGTCCAGCCCTAACTATATGCTTTAGCAAAAAGGAAAGTTTTAAGCCTAATCTTAAAAGTAGAGATAGTGTCTGTCTCCCGAATCCAAACTGGAAGCTGGTTCCACAGAAGAGGGGCCTGAAAACTGAAGGCTCTGCCTCCCATTCTACTTTTAAATACTCTAGGAACAACAAGTAGGCCTGCAGAGCGGGAGCGAAGTGCTCTAATAGGGTAATATGGTACTACAAGGTCATTAAGATAAGATGGGGCCTGATTATTTAAGACCTTGTATGTGAGGAGCAGGATTTTGAATTCAATTCTGGATTTAACAGGAAGCCAATGAAGGGAAGCCAAAACAGGAGAAATATGCTCTCTCTTTCTAGTCCCTGTCAGGACTCTTGCTGCAGCATTTTGGATTAACTGAAGGGTTTTCAGTGAGTTTTTTGGACATCCTGATAATAATGAATTGCAGTCGTCCAGCCTGGAAGTAATAAATGCATGAACTAGTTTTTCAACGTCACTCTGAGACAGGATATTTCTAATTTTAGAGATGTTGCGCAAATGGAAGAACGCAGTCTTACATATTTGTTTAATATGTGCGTTGAAGGACATATCCTGGTCAAAAATGACTCCAAGGTTCCTCACAGTGTTACTGGAGGCCAAGGTAATGCCATCCAGAGTAAGAATCTGGTTAGATACCATATTTCTAAGCTTTTCAGCGCCGAGTACAATGACCTCAGTTTTATCTGAATTAAGAAGCAGAAAGTTAGTGGCCGGTTGAGCTCCGGTTTGTGGAAGACCTTGAAGGGCCTGGCGACGGCTCCTGGGCCTGGCAGATCCCCATGTACTAAATAGAAGTGAAGAAGTTAAAGAATTGAAAACAAGGAGGGAGGGGAACGTAAATGAGAATGAAGTTTGCAGAACTGGTGAAACCTATATAGATATAGATGACAACCGGAAAGAGTGTGTTTGGAGGCGTGGTCCCGCTCCTGAAATTCTGATACATAATCTCCAATAATAAGTCATACGACCAAGGTATTAGCCCTCTATATGAGGTATATTCGGGCTCATTTAGTTTCCAGCTAATCCCCTTACAGCACACTTTCACACCAGGATGGTTCAGAAAGTAAAGCAGTTAACTGGAACAGACTTCTGCGTTTCCAGTCACTTACACCGTCGGAAAATCAAAGGAAACATATCTTATGGAGAAATTATCATCAGTATGTTCAGAGGAGGTCCGGAGACAGGTTCACTAGTGAGTACAACCATTTTGAAACATGGCGGACACTCTGTCATGGTTTAGGAATGCCTTTCAGCCAGTAGCGTATGCAGAAAACTAAAGATTATGATCCACCATGCACTACCATCTGGAAAGCATCTGATTGGCAACAGCTTCATCTTTTTTTTAGCATGACAATGATCCCAAACCCTCAGCCAATACAGCAAAAGCATATGGGGGAAAACACATGCACAATGGAACCCTATCAGTGAGAGACCTGACTCAACGTTACTGAGCAGCATGGGATCACCTTGAGAGCGAATAGAAGGAAGGAATAAAAGTTCAATATACAAATAAGAGCTCTGAATTCCTTCGAGAAGCCTGGATAACAGTTCATGAAGACTACCATTCATATTTACCTAGCAAAATAAAAAGAAATACAGTATGGCTCAAGACTTTTGCACAGTATTGTGTTATTTAGTGTTAATATTGTATGCAAGTATATAAGTGAGCCTTTTTATATTACTCTAAAGCACGGTGCAGTGTGGTGAACATGTATATGGGAAGCTGCTTGGCTTTTTCTGGTTTCTGGGTAATGGAAACCTTACTCTGTTCAAAAAACTCAGTTCATGACGTTTATATTAATCATCAGCTGAGGCCGTGTTTACGGAGCCGAGCCGGGTGAAATCATGAGGTTTCGAACAGTTCAGCTGCGTGTCAGCGAATTGATTGAGCTCAGAGTGACGTTTCCATGCGACACACTGCTTTGCTTCGTCTGGACTGGTTTCATCGGGATTTGTCAGGACTGCTACTGAGGAAATGATAAGAGCCAGAGCGCTGTGGGATCAAACTAGAGATGTGATTACGTTTCCAGTTTCACAATTTCTAAATAAAAGGATCAGAAACACTCAATGTTTTCCTGAGAAAGGCACCTCGTACTTTCAGTAAGCCCTCAATATGGCCTCAGTGATTCGTGAACAACATGAACGACTCGGATTTAACGTGCCAGCTTTGTAGTAATGATGCATTGTATCTCCAGGCTGTCTGCTACCACATTTTGTTTCCCAAATATCGTTGCAGCTGTTCAGGAGGTACGTCTCTTTGACGCTTAGCAGCAGCACAGTTCACTCTGATTCACAGCAGTGATGCTAAATCCTGCTTTGTACTCCGCTGTCTCTAACCTTGCAGTTCATCCGAACATCATGGGCCTTACATCCACACATACACATTTAAGTTCACACGAACAGCACCACCCCCTCCGCCACGGGTTAGCCAGTTTATATGATCTCCCTGAGCTCAGAGTGATGAAGAGTGCGCAGAGAGGCTAAACGACGAGGGACGGAGCACTAATGGGAGAGAATGAGAGAGAGAGTACAGCTCAAGGGCATGTAATACCATGCTGAGCTGGGTGTCAGTGGAAGAAGGGATTATTTCACATGGTGCTGGTGTCCTGATGGCCTGCTCCAGAAATACAAGCCACACTAAGCTGCCCATCCATCATTCAAAGCGGACAAGCGTGAGAGGTGATGAAGAAGACAGTGGATTGGATCTCTATGAGGTGGTGGGGGTTAAAGACATCACCAAACCTCTGCCTCTCGTCACACACTCAGCGAAATGTATCCATGCATGTATGGAGTCCACCTTGCAGGTGATGCGTGTGAGTAGATGAGAAAAGCAAGTGATATTTTCAGAAGGAGGCTGTATGTCAAGTATGTCCATCGTCTTCTGATATCCAGTTCATGGTGACAGGAGTGCTGGAGTCTATCCCAGCTGTTGTAGACTAAGAGGCAGGATACACCCCGAGCGGGAGACTGTTGCATACCAAGCACAGAGAGACAGACAACTATGGTTCCTACAAGGTCATGACAATTCCTGATGAAACCAGTTCAGACTTACAGTATTTTTCCCACTGAGTGACACGAAGCTCTGTCATAGAGCATTTTGTCTACACACATTAACACAACGTCAGCATCACTATTTTAACAGCTCTGTTGTGTAAGCAGCATCTCAGCTGATGATTAAAGCAAACTTCAAGAATCAGTCTGAACTCATTGTCTATAGCAGAGTCAGAGACGTCCAGAAACCAGAACATGTTTCGTATCAGTGCAGGAAACAGTGTGAAGGACAGCGTGATTTAAGTACTTTCTGTCAGAAAAAGAAATATAAAACACTTTTATATTGATTGATGATTTATTGGTCACATGTTCATTGAACCATTGCTCAAATGTTTCATTCTAGATCAAAATGGATTGACTAAAGATCACCCACTGAGCTTCACAGTTACAATGACCAGCTCTAACTTGTCACGAGTCCTTGTCTAAAATGCTCAAAATACTATTGCTCTATTTGCAAATTCTTAACAATGGAATTAAATTACTATTAAACCTAAATCATGATGAATATATTAATAAACCTTCATACTGTTAGAACCCAGGCAGTAATAATAGTCCAACTATGTCCTACATGTGCAGGTCTCTTATATCCTAATTTGACCTTGGCTGACACAAATTATTCAGGGTAAGTGTATCTGCCTAGATTGTACCACGCACATCTGCATGTGACATAATGTCCAGCTTTGGGCCACATGTGACGTTTACCAGTGTTGTAACTGAGCCAAAAGTGCTCTGAGTTGTCATGTTTAGCCCCAAATGTGTCTGCTATATGAGTAGGTAGTTAAATATAATACAACCACACCCTCACATTTCAAAGAGTGGAATCTTTTCAGACTTCCATTTACACGCAACTTGAGTTACTTAGATGATTATCAGTATGAATCATTTAACAAACTTCAAAATCAGGTTGTAACAGAAATTCAGCACATGTGTATAATTAAGTCAGTTCTTTGATATGTATATATGCAAGTATGTTAACATTTCGTATATGCAAAATGTGAACATATCTGTATCTACAATACTGTGCAAAAGTCTTGAGCCACCCCAATTTCTTTATATTTTGCCAAGAAAAGGGGAAATACACAAAATATAGCATGTAAAGCAAACAGAATTTGTTCTAATGAGCTTGGAAGTCAATATTTGGTGTGGCCATCTTTTTTCTTCAACGCGACCGGAACCCTCTTAGGCAAACTTTTTCACAATTCCTTTAAATAGCCTTCAAGAATGGTTCTTCAAGCTTCTGGAAGGACATTCAAAGCTCTTCTTTGGATGTTGGTCTTTTGTTCTTTTCTCTGACAAAATGATCACACACTGCTTCAGTAAAGTCGAGGTTTGGCTATGGGGAGGCCAGTCCATGACTGATAGCGTTCTATTGTGTTTTTCTATGCAGGACTTTTACTGCATTGGCAGTTTGTTTAGACAAAATGCCAAATACCACTAATTGAAAACAAAGCCTCAAACTATAATAGAGCCTCTACGTGTCTTAAACATGACTGTAGACAATCATTGTATTGTGTAATTCTTTCCTGACCTCTGAACTCAAATTTGGAGTCATTGTTCCAAAAGACCTGACTCATCATTTGTGGGTGAATAGTAGATTGATCAAAGGAAACACGGATGCATTTCTCAGCTATCGTGCTATGATTTTGCTGAGTTATGTTCTTATTTCTTTGGCACATGAAGATAAAATACTGTGCATCTGTTGTAGATTTTTTTTTTTTTTTTTTGGCGTGACATGTCTTCTGTCCTTCACATGTTCAGTATCCTCATATTTTTAAAGGACACATTGCATAACATACAGTGATATGCAAAAATTTTCAGCTGAACTGAGCACTTTTGGGATCTCTTTGTTGGTGCAAAAAGGATATTTTTTGTAGTATATGATGTAACATGTATTTAAGTTTTGAAAGCATTTTCAGTACAGATTTTCTGGAAACCTTATAAAACACAATTTTTAAATTTTTCACCTTCTTGGTCTATATCGCAACTAAACATCATGAATCACAATGAAGCTAAAAGTGTGACATTTCACATGTATATTTCAAAATGGGTGTGTTGCATTATGTTGCAGACATGACTCAGCTGCTGAGTGCTCCACCCAGAAGAAACCCCTGCCCCAGCAGATGTTCTATAGCAGTTGTTTGGAAAGAGCCATGAGCAAGAATTAGTGATTACAATCAGTTGAAGCAACCCTGTATATGGGCTTTAGAGCCCTAACAAGATGTTACATATTTTGACTTTATTTTAAACAAATATGTAAGACTGCGTTCTTCCATTTGCGCAACATCTCTAAAATTAGAAATATCCTGTCTCAGAGTGACGCTGAAAAACTAGTTCATGCATTTATTACTTCCAGGCTGGACTACTGCAATTCATTATTATCAGGATGTCCAAAAAACTCACTGAAAACCCTTCAGTTAATCCAAAATGCTGCAGCAAGAGTACTGACAGGGACTAGAAAGAGAGAGCATATTTCTCCTGTTTTGGCTTCCCTTCATTGGCTTCCTGTTAAATCCAGAATTGAATTCAAAATCCTGCTCCTCACATACAAGGTCTTAAATAATCAGGCCCCATCTTGTCTTAATGACCTTGTAGTACCATATTACCCTATTAGAGCACTTCGCTCCCGCTCTGCAGGCCTACTTGTTGTTCCTAGAGTATTTAAAAGTAGAATGGGAGGGAGAGCCTTCAGTTTTCAGGCCCCTCTTCTGTGGAACCAGCTTCCAGTTTGGATTCGGGAGACAGACACTATCTCTACTTTTAAGATTAGGCTTAAAACTTTCCTTTTTGCTAAAGCATATAGTTAGGGCTGGACCAGGTGACCCTGAATCCTCCCTTAGTTATGCTGCAATAGATGTAGGCTGCCGGGGGATTCCCATGATGCATTGAGTTTTTCCTTTCCAGTCACCTTTCTCACTCACTATGTGTTAATAGACCTCTCTGTATTGAATCATATCTATTATTAATCTCTGTCTCTCTTTCACAGCATGTCTTTTATCCTGTCTTCCTTCTCTCACCCCAACCGGTCGCAGCAGATGGCCGCCCCTCCCTGAGCCTGGTTCTGCCGGAGGTTTCTTCCTGTTAAAAGGGAGTTTTTCCTTCCCACTGTCGCCAAAGTGCTTGCTCATAGGGGGTCATATGATTGTTGGGCTTTTCTCTGTATCTATGAAGCGCCTTGAGGCGACATTTGTTGTGATTTGGCGCTATATAAATAAAATTGAATTAAATTGAATTGAATTGACTCCAACAACACACAGGTGTATTTCCCTACCTAGGAGGTTTTGTAGGGTCTTACCTCACACTATAAAGCGTCTTGAAGCAACTGTTGTTGTGATTTGGCATTTTGTAAATAAACTGTGACAAAAAAAAAGTAATAAAGTGATTAATTAATTGCTTAATGAGGTATCATTAAACTACTTTTTCTGTTTGAACTATAGTTCAACAGATTGAATAAACATAGTTAAAATTGCTTTTGTTAGAATTAAGAGAAGCTGTACAGCATACCACTTCCATATTTTTACTCAAATAAACTTTATTTATATCGTTTCAAATCATAAATCATTAGATATTTGCCTTACAAACTCATAATCAATGAAGCTTAAAAATGACAATCTTTTTTAAAAACAACAGTGGTTTCAACTGAAGTTAGCGCCTACAGTGCGTGCAAGCAGCCTGAATTGTTTCTTGTCAGATAACTATGGAAACTGATATGCTAATTAAGTCTGATATGGCGTTAAAGGAGGAACTGAGGTGGATGTGAGTTACAAAGCAGATGCGCATCAACTGTGAGCAGGCTGAAGCAGCTTGAATAGCACATTCCAGATTCAACAATTACACTCACTGGGTACATTATTAGGCACACCTCGCTACGCCAGCGTTTTTCTTTCAGGACAGCATTAATTCTTTATGGCACAAAGAATAAGCTGCTGGAAACCTCAGAGACTTTGGTCCATATTGACATAGTGGCATTGCACAGTTGCTGCAGATTTGTTGGCTTAGCGTGCACTATGTGAATCTCACCGCACACCAAAGGTGCTTTAACAGACTGAGATCTGGTGACTGTGAAAACCATTTGAGTACATCGATTGATACAAATATTGTCATATTCGAGAAAACAGTTTCAGCTTTGTGACATAGTACGTTACCTTACTATGATCAGAAGATTGGTTCACTGTGGTCATGAAGGGATGGAAGCAAATTTTGATCCTACAACAGAAAACAAGACTTCTACTCTCCGATTTTAGTGAGTCAATTTGAAAAATAGCCTCAGTTTCATGTTCTTAGCTGACAATAGTGGCACCCAGTATGGTCTTCTGCTGCTCTAACATTTTAAGGGTCTTCTTAGATGTCTTAGAACATCTTCGGGTATGCTCTTCTGCATGTCTTCATTGTAACGTGGTTATTTTAGTTACTTTTTCCCTTCTAATCAGCTTGAAGCAGTCGTGCCGTTCATCTGTAAATCACAGGGACCATCGTGCTGGAAAGTCCCAGTTGATAAGCAGTTTCTGAAATACTCACACCAGCCAAAATGGTACCAACAACCATTTTGTTGGTTGTTGGTCAAAGTCTCTTAAAAATGACCTTTCTTCCCCAGTCTGTCTTGGCCATGTCTACACGCCTAAATCCGATTCTGTGATTGGCTGATTAGCGGTTTGCATTAACAAGCAGCTGAACAAGTATCCATCCATCCATTCGCTTCCGCTTATCCTTTTCAGGGTCGCGGGGGGCGCTGGAGCCTATCCCAGCTGTCATAGGGCGAGAGGCAGGATACACCCTGGACAGGTCGCCAGTCTGTCGCAGGGCTAACACAAAGGGACAGACAACCATTCGCACTCACATTCATTCGCACATTCACACCTAGTGGCAATTTGGATTATCCAATTAACCTATCCCCACAAGCTGCATGTCTTTGGACAGTGGGAGGAAGCCGGAATACCCAGAGGGAACCCACGCAAACACGGGGAGAACATGCAAACTCCACACAGAAAGACCCCCTGATGTTGGAATTGAACTCAGGACCTTCTTGCTGTGCGGCAACAGTGCTAACCACCGTGGCATTAACAAGCAGCTGAACAAGTATATTTAACAAAATTGCTGGTAGATACGTAGAATGTTACGGGTCAAGCTGATGGAGGCTGGGAGTGATCAGCTGTGTTTAACTTCAGGGCTTATCTGAAATAATGCTACGCTTTTAGCACATAGTAAGACAAAGCCCTAAAGACAGATGTTGTCTTAATTTATTCATTAAGTCTCTTCATGTTTCTGTCAGCCTTATGAGTTGGACGCACCTTGTAGATTTACTGTAACTAGAAATATGTAAATATATTTATTTATATATTTATTTTTAGAATTATTTAATACACTGATTTATGTCCTGTGCCTGCAACCCAGCAAATGATTTATTCCTCAAGTGAGAAAAAGGTTGTTCAAACTATTTTAAACAATTTTAATGAATATATAGTGCTATAATAATCCCTAATTCTTTCCCATATATATTATATATTGATCAGGGCCATTACTCGGTGTGACCAGGCTAAGCTGAATTCATTTAAGGTACATTTGTGACCTTATGACTGACTAATATTAACCATATATGCTAAAAACCAGATGTGCATTATGAACTTTTATATCAATTAAATTAAAAGTAAGCAGTGATTTTAAAATTTATTTCAAATAACCCTTTTTGAGATGCACAAAATAATTCAGCTTATATATTCAATGGAGTGTGCAATGTTTGTGTATAGCGTTTCTGATGATACAAGTGTTTCCACTCCTGCTGTCTGATAAAATCCATCAGCAGCAGGTTTAGATGATGGTGAGAAGACTGTGATGAAGGATGACTGCAACTTAAGAGAGCATGTATATAACAAGTGTGGACCTGAGCTGCTGAGCAAATATCCTCTAATAGCGAGTGAGGGGCTATTTTTAGCCCATGTTGCCATGTGTGAGGAATGCTCTCTGCTGCACACTCAGGCAAACTGTACATTTTTTGTGCACACGATAGAGCGTCATCCTAATCCCATGCATGAATGGAAGAGACGATGAGCTCCAATCCACTGAACTAAACTGCAGAGAGATGCGCGCGCACACACATATCTCTTCATTATCAGTATTGTTTATTTATTATTTATTATGTGCCTCTGTGTCTATTCATATTTGTCCTGTATCTGAACCTTTCTGTTGTTCCTGTTGTTTTACTGGCACGACAAGCTGAAGATAAAGCAGTTCCTCTTTGTCATCTTCCTGCCGTTATTTGCATGCTTCAGTGACATGTAAGTTCAGGAATAAAAGATGCCAGTGTTGCAAATTTGACTGGGGCTATCAAGACTGGAAAGTACCCTTCAAAATTATGGCTCTATGATTGCTGTAGTCATGCTAGGCTTTTTTTTAAATTTTATTTAAAGGAACATCAGTTGCAGGTTAATTAAATGCCATCTCAATATCAGGACTTGTTTATATTGTCAGTGCTGACTGACAGGACATAATGCTTTCTCCATAATACTGGAATATTTTAGTTATCTGTAACAGGTAATGGCGATACCTCTAAAACGCCACATGACAGCAGCAGAGATCAGCAAACTGCTGCTAACCTGCAGCCTGCATCATTTCCCCTGCAGTGATGAACGAAGGTGAGGACTTTTTTAAAAAATATTATTATTGTTTTTACAACATCATATGTCAACTGAGATTAATAATTGAAACTGGTAAAATGCAGTGGTTCAGCAGCAGCTATGCAGACAGGGCTGTGCTTGGCTATTTTAACCACAAAAGATCCTCAACAGTTTATTGAGCAAAATTGACTTCGACCTGCAAACTGTCCATCCTCTTTCACTTCTTCACTTCATGATGTGAGAGGCACAGTACACCTTGGACAAGTTGCCAGTCTGCTGCAGGTTTAACACATAACCACGCATGTCTTTGCTCTGCAGAAGGAAGCTGGAGTACCTGGAGAAACTCCGTGCAGATACAGGGAGAACATGGAAACTGCCCAAAAAACGATTCAAACGTACGACAGAGAACTTATAGGCGACGGTGCCACAGCACAACACTACAGTATCGCTCTTCTTTTAACCCCTGAATTTTTGCAAACATGTCCAAATTGAATGGTCATGTCTCCTAAACTACTCACGCAATATTGATAAACATGGACTGGTATGACCTGAAACTTTATCAAGTATGACATGCAAATGTCAAACTTCTATCCCGATCTAGTATCATGAAATCTGCAAGGCTGTAAAGTTACATTTTTTAAGTATATCAACATATTCTTTTACAATTTGGTGTTAAGATGCACCAGTGAAATGCATATAACCTTTGCACCTCATCTATTTGAGTCCAAAATTGTTAAACATTTTTTGTCATATTTATGTCACAATATACTGAGTAACTGAAAAAACACATATTTCTTGTCACAACATTCCACCCAGACATCAGTATCTTCACCTGGTGGGTTAGGCTATAAATAAATGCAGTAAAACTTGCATTTTCTTTAACTGAAGTGGAATAATCCTGTTGCGCTTTCTATCATCATCATCATCGTTTATTTGTATAGCACTTTAAGAACACACCAGGCAGACCAAAGTGCTGAACAACACAGATCAAAACAACTACCGAATTAAAAATACCATAAAATCATTACATACAATAAAATAAATAAGAAGGTGTCCGTTTCCTACAGAGTTAAAAGCCAGGGAATAAAAATAGGTTTTCAATCTGGACTTAAACACCTGCACTGATGACGCTTGTCTAATAACATTTTTCATATTAACTCTTCTCTATATAGTTCTTTTTATGATTTTTAAATTGTTACATAATTGGGACAGATGAAATATTATATGCTATTTTTTATTAGATAATATATGATATGCATACAATTTATGATTAAAGCTTATCCAAACAATAAATGTGGAAATGTGGAAACTTCTGGCTTCAATAAACAAACATGGCAAAAATTCTGAAGTGAAGCTTCCAAACAGGTCTTCACAAATAAACTGGTAACATTTGTGTGTTTTTCTAGAGACAATTTCCATCAAACAAAGACAGATATCAGCGCTAAAAGGGAGCACCGTTATAACACCACAAAATGTCCAGGCTCCATATGTAACATCTACTGGACAAAGGATGTTGAAGATTGAGCTGCCAGGAGGACATTGGGGATAGGGTGAGATTATATTATATTAATATTAATGTTGACATAATTTTGATGATAGAATAGTTTGCTCAGAGAAAACAACTTTTTCTCTGCATAAAGCTGTATATGCAAGACTGCAGGCTGTTTTTTACAAAAGCAGAACCTTCAGTGTAAGCTGCACATTTGTGGCATATGCAAATAGTGCTTCCACCTTGTTGCAGACCAGTAAAACACAACTTAAAATAACAATTTTTACAGAAGCCGCTGGAGAATTCCCAGAATGTGTTCTTACATGTTGTTTAAAGTATTTGCTCGTTTGCCTTCACACGCATGAACTTGAGTGACATCTTAATACATAGTAATATGATACCCTTTGCTATTTGGCAATGACATGATGTCTTCTGGGAAGGCTTTTCACAAGGTTTAGGAGTGTGTTTATGGAAATATTTAAAGACTTTTTCAGAAACACTTTTATGTGGTTTCCAGCATTGACTGGCGAAAGTTTGCCAGCTCTGGGCACTATGCTCCTCAGCATCCACTGACCCTTTGATTTTACATGGCTGAGTTTCTGTCATTCTCAGTCACTTCCACTGAGTTGTAGTACCACTAACAGTTACTTGCAGAATATATAGTAGAGCAATATTTTCACAACTGGGCTTGTTGTATAGGTGGCATCCTATCATAGTGTCATTCTGGAATTCACTGAGCTCCTGAGAGTGACCCATTCTTTTTAAAAAAAAATATTATTGAATTGACATTGACATGAATGAGGACCTGCACACAGTTCGCAAGTTATTACATGTGTTTTTTTTGTAGGGGAGACAAGATCTGATGGAGTTCAGGTGAGTCAGCCTCTCAGACAATACATCCTGAAACCACTGCTCCACCCCTCCCGTGCAGCTGAGCCACAAACCACACTCCGCCACATACCGCCATCGCCCGACTTTGACCGAGGAGCCGTCCGGCCTAGCCTGGATGAATGGATTTAATAATGAGTGAATGAGCATTAAAAAACTAGAGTCCTCAAAACTCAGTTTCCAGATGCAACACAATATAAACAAGAAGCACTCCAGGAGGTCAATCCACCACCGAGCCCGCTCACCGTCCCCTGTACTTTTAAGGGACTCGTATTTTATTTTCTCTTCATTCATTTTTTATTGTTCTTTTTAAATGTACTTTGCACTTTGGTCAGATGTGACATGATATTTTAAATCCCGTTATAGTACTTTCTATATGTTGACAATACATCCCGCACTTTTAAGAATCAAAGTTTTGCAATTATAAAGCTTTATATCAACATTTGACAAATAAATAATTATGTTGACCTTGAAGACTTTGGTGGATGTAAAAAGGAAAGTGGGACATTTGACAGAAACCTCGTTAAGATGAAAAACATCTTTTTAATAAAAATTTATTTTGTAAGTTGTTAAAACCTGATTTTTCATGGTGTGAACTCCCTTCAGTTTAAATAAAATAAACCAAATCAAATGTTACTCCGCCTTTTCTCGTCAAGCAGCACATACCTGTAACCTTATACTCAAAGAGCTAGGGAGCATCACACTTCTCAACACTTTCTCTATATCTGCTCGTGTTGCTGGATGATCAGTAAATGAGTTCTAACCCTTACAACAAAATCCACACATTTTGTTTTTGCTATATCATGTTGTTTATGATATAGTTTTATCATAAATTTATTGTATATTTTTTGTATCGCATTTGATACAATTTTGATACAATTTTGGCAACTTTTGTTAACAACAATTAGACCAAAATAGAGTTTTGTCCATAACATTTTGAAATCATAGCAAGTATTGATCATGTTGATGAGATAGAGGTCTTAGAAACTCATGTAGCAAACATGATACGAATGGCATTATAGGCTTAACTGTGTGTGCACATTTTTATATGCCATCAGTTGAAAATAGGTGAAAATATCCTTGCTTGATTACATTTTTCTTATTCTGTATTTGACATGATGCTGTTCATATTAATAAACCTCTTAATATCCACCAGATTAGCATAGAGATGTTTAAAGTTTGGTTTTCCTCCTCACATATACAATCACCAAATACTTCATTAGTTACACCTATTCAATAAGTTAATAAAAAAAAAACTCTAGCAGTGCTTCCCACTGACTAGATGGATGTATGGTGTGAGTTTGAACATCTAAGGAAAATTCTTCAAGGTCACTAATATTTAAACCTAGGTGACATCTTTCTCAAGCTATTGTGCTCACAAGATTTTCAGAAAACTATATTTGAACTTTTCTGAGATTTTTAGTAGATTTGCCAATGCTATCAATTTGGAAAATCCTACATCATCTCATTTTCCAGTTTTGTTCACAGAGTTGCGTGTCCACACTTCACATCCAGCGGTGTGACAGGAACAACTCATAGGCTATTTACAGAAGGAAAAATATTGGATTGCATTCATAATAATTTGTGTGCCCTTTCCATTAATGGTCATCAAAGACGAACCATGGTGCAATACATAGACAAATCGTGATTTATGTGCATGACAACATCCGCGACAAACAAGACCCTGACATGCATGCTAAAGCCTTAGAGAAGAAAAAAGGAAAAAAAAAAAAACCCAAAACATCTGAGAGACAAACAATCTAAAACAACCACACTGTGCCAACCCTCAAAGCAAGAAGAGCTCTCAAGCTGAGGCGGCAGTGTTGTTGTGAAGACCTGTGTTCCTTTACTGAAATGTACGCCTCAAGTCACGTACATCGTTCCACCGAAACCATTGCCGAAACGAAAGTGTATTCATACATATGACCAGAGTGACGTTAAATAACACAGTCGATAAGGAGGGTGACGGTGCAAAGTGACTCACTGTGCCTCTATGCCAGTCAGTTAAAGAAGGTGTGATGAATTTACATGTAGTCAATAGCAACACAAACACACTGACCAATTTAAAGGAGTTGAAAAGAAAATTGTGCACAAAAATAGTAATAAAGTATTCTGTGCTTCTGGATAGAAGAACAAAAGTACTCACGTACCATGTGCATTTTTTATTATGTTATTTATGTTCGTTGCTAAGCAGCAACAAACAGGGTACAGCAGTTTTGTCTCTCAGCAAGAAGGTCCTGGGTTCAAATCCTTCATGTGGCCACGGCCTTTCTGTGTGGCGTCTGCATGTTTTCTCTCCAGGTACCCCGGCTTCCTCCCACAGTCCAAAGACATGCAGTTAGTTGGGCCAACTGGACTGGTGATTCTAAATTGCCCACAGGTATGAATGTGAGTGTGAATGGTCGTCTTTCTCTTTGTGCTAGACCTGCGACAGACTGGCCACCTGTCCAGGGTGTACCCTGCCTCTCGTCCTATGGTAGAAGTTCCAGCCCCCCGTGACTCTGATAAGAACAAGAGGAAGAAAATGGATGAATTGCTGTATATTGCTAGGCAAGTTCTAAGACTTCACCCTCTTAACTAAATCCAGAAATAATTCAAATATCTTTTGACCCCTGAACTTTGGCAAAAGTGATCCATTGGTGATACGTGTTTCAGTTTCTTTGCTATGGCCTCTCTTCCTAAACTGTTTCACCTGGTTTTCATGAAATTGGACTTCATGATTTATCTAAAGTTGGCCTTTTGACTTCTACGCTGACCTTAGAGTTTACCTAGCAGCAAGAAAGCAGAAGTTGCATGTTTGTTGCTGTCAGCGTTAATTTAGTTAAAATGACATTAACGTCATAACCATATTAACGCAGCAAATCTCCGTTAGCAAGTTAGCACGGATCGCCCCGTGCGTGGGACTGCACTGCGTCAACGCGTTAGCTCGTTAACAGGTTAGCGCTGTGCAGCCCCACGCACTGGGCCATCCGTGCTAACTCGCTAACGGAGCTTTGCCGCGTTAATGCAGTTATGGCGTTAACATCATTTTAATGAGATTAACATTGACAGCATTAGTTACAACATATTAATATAACCCACAAGTAAAATTTTGGAATTTTTTTTATCTTTTTGCTGATTAATGACATTATAGTCACGCTAAATAATTTGATTTTGAATTAGATAAAAGGGTTAGGAAAATTGAGGGATGAATGTCGGGTTGTATGAATGTGTGCAAAGGAGTAAATGCGCCTTGTAGCTTAACACTGTGTGAGGTTGAGATCAGAAAAGTGAGGTATAAATGTAATCCATTTGTATACGGGCGCATTGTTGCAGAATTGTTCTGTCAGGTAAATGAGAGAACAATTTAAAAGTCTATTTTTTACAGTAACATTTAAAGTTAAGAAGTAAAACAGGTCACAGACAAGTGCACAAGGAAGTCGAATTATATTTTTGGATAGTTGATAAAGAGTGTGAGTCATACGCAGGAATTGGGTGTGGGCTTAACATAAAATCAGTTTAAGAAGCATCAGTCGAAATGTTTGTCAGAAAATACTTTCAGGCTGACTGAAAAGCTTCAGTCAGCCTAAAATAGCCATTTTATGTCATGTCCACACCTAACACCTGCGTATGATTCACACTGACAGTTTCCAAGACAGGTTTCACTTGTATTTAGCTATTTGTTTATCCCTTGTGAATCTCTGTTTATATTCTGTAGTTGCTGTAAGACACTTTCTTGTCATGTACTTTACGTAGTTTCTAGTAATTTCTATTCATGCTGAAGGCAAACGAGGGGCCAACCTAGTATTAGCATTAGCATCTGTACTCGTTCCAGTGGAGTTCAAAAAAATAAAAATTTGAATTTTCATGATCCAAACTTGTCGTGTTAAATATATACACACTGAACCCGATGTGTGGGCGAGCGGGTTCTGGTGTTTCTGAACAAGAAAAGAAAGAAACTGAGATTCTGGTTTGATCCAATTCTCACATTTTACTGTTTGATTCAGGGACTGAAGCTATGTCACGGCCGCCTTCATACATACTTCAGGGTGTCAGTGAGGCAGTTTGAGCTCTTGTTGGCAGAGTTGGGAACACAGGGAGGCAGAAACATGGTTTCAGAGAGCAGCATCTCTCTGTGCGCTGAGGTAAAAACTACTTTTATATTCAATAAAGTTACAAGCATACTTGTTGCCAAATGCATTGGTCTGATTGGTCAGTTGAAAAATCGAGCTTGGTTGATTTAAAAATAAATGCCGCAAACTCATCCAGCAAAACCATGTGAATGGCTGCACTAAGAATATGTGTCTGAAAAGGATTTGATGTGTAAAGACCCTAAGTCTGGGAATTTTTTTTCTATTTCAAAAAGCCCAAATTCCTGTGGTTTTTAAGAAAGTCAAATACACGTAAACACAGAACCTGTTAAATCTAGAAAGAATCAAATTGAGTTTTCCGGTTAAGCAATAATTAGAATATTATTGGCTTTGTTTTCGGAGTGTCACCATGGCAAAAATAATTTGGAGAAAAAATTCACCTTCTTCTCCTCCACTGGTTAATGACAAAGGGACTTGTCACATAAAGTCAGTGACTCATTGCACCTCTGTGTCGGTAAGTTAAGGCATCTGTGACCAGTGTACATGTTTATCTATTCATGGGTTGATTCATTTGGTTTCGGTCTCAGCAGGGGTTTTTTATATTATGTCTGTGTCTCCAGGCATGCAGGAAGGTAAGAACTATGTCACCAAATCATCGTACACGATGTTTATTTACTGCTGGTTATCCCAGTTTGTTGCTCAACGCTGTCTGGTATAGTAATTGCACCATATTGGATTGCAATACCCTACAATGGATAGTGAAAGCAGCTCATAAGCTCATTGGAGCCCTTCTTCCCTCCATTACAGACACTTATAGCACCTGCTCCATCCGCAAAGCCACCAGCATTGTGGAGGACCCCACACACTCCCCGCACACATTCTCCACCCTGTTGCCTTCTGGAAAGAGGTACCGGAGCATTCGGGCCCTCACTGCCAGACTGCGGAACAATTTCTTTCCCCAAGCCGTCAGATTCCTGAACACTCAGTGACTGGAATGACACATACGCACACCTTCATACATGTCCCTACCAAGCACTTATCTGCAGAATATCTCTCTCTCTCACACACACACACACATACACCTTCAGACACCAAGTTACTTTTTGCACAACGCTCAGTATTTTTCACATTTCCATTGCACTGTCTTGTCTTGTTTTTTGTTCTTTTTGTTGTTTTTTTGTTGGGGTTTTTTGTTGTTGTTTTTTTGGGTTGCAATTTTTGCACATTGCACTTTACGTAGTCCTTTTTTGATTGTCTGTTATATGTCATATGTAGCACCAGGGTCTCAGAGGCACGTTGTCTCGTCTCACTCTGTACTGTACCACAGTACAGAGTGAGACGACAATAAAAAGCCACTTGACTTGATTTGAACAATGATCAATATATACCCCAACATAATAAACATAAATATGTACCAGTTACATAACTCATATGTGGTTTTAGTGAGGGTCAATTATGCTCAATTGCTCAATACTGGCATATTGAATATAAATAAAATAAATTAAAATAGATATGTTTAAGTTAACTAGTATGTGGAGGTGAAAACGACACACTAGAGCGACTAATCTTAGTGAATGTCTGCCTTACAAAATGTATGATTTAATAAAGAGAGTGGCTAAAAATAAATAAGTGATTGACAAACAGAGTTTTAAAAAGTAAAAGAAAGTATTCCTCTAATTGAAAACAATGAATGTTAATGTGAAAATGTGCTAAAGACAATTCTAATTGAAGTAGAATTACATAAAATGAAACATGAAGTGAATTTTATCCATATGTGACTGAATGTGAATTCTCCATGTTAAAAAAGGGGATTTTTAAAGTTTAAAAGTTTGAACTATGTGTTAAATCTTCTAAGTCACATAGACAGATAAGGTCTGGGTGGACACTGGATGAGTAGATTCAGTTGGATGACCAAAATGTAAAGATGTGACGGCCAGGTCGAGAGGGTGGAGAAAGCGTGAGCAGGTATAAAAGAGATTCGGGGCTCTTTGCTTTAGTCTCCTGTGAGCGGAGCAGTTCAGAAGATTGGATCCAAGAGGTTGAAGTTTCCAGCAGGGATGTGAGAGGGGAGAGCGCAGCCCAACCTGCCAACCTGTGAAGTGATTTAGTCATTTTTGGCTTTTCGTCTTCTCATTTTTGCCGTGTTAGATGGTTCATTCAGAAGGATATTGATGTACGTCATATTTCCACTGAATGCCCAGCTGCTTTCCTGTTGGTTGATTATCATCAACTCGGAATACGGGGGTAAGCGCATCTTTGGATCCAGCTGTGCTCGTCCTTTCTCCAACATCTCTTCACCAAAGATAAGAACAAAATCAGCTCAGAGTAGGTTAGTTAGATACATACATTTGTTGTTTTGTGATTTCTACTATTTGATTTTCCTGTTGCTTTGCTCCTGCTAAACTGCTTTGATAACAAATTCTAAACTGTGGACATTCACTTTTTCACCATTGAAACAATAAAAAGGTATGACTCTGAGTATTAATCTAAACAGTGACCACACAGTGTTATTGTTGTGGGTTTTTTTTATTGTGCTTGCACAGTGTTTTCAGTTTGCCACCAACGTTCTGTTTAACTGTTCAGCTTTCCAGCTAAGTGCACTCTCCCGACACCAGCATCCGGCGTCACTGAAAAGGAGACCTGATTACTACAAATGAGCTACAGGTGTCCCATCAGCCCCCCTGGCACTGCCCCTCAAGCCTGCTGCACCACTCCTCCCCTGCAGCAGAGCCAAAGATCACACCTCCGCCACAAGGTGTGACTGATGCCAACCGCCAATACAAATGTAAGAAAGAAAGAAAGAAGAAGGTGTGACTGATACAATTTGACCTGCAATGTTACTTCCTAGTATCAGAGCAAGCAGGAAAGACACCATGGGCTGTCCCAGGCTCTGTGGGGCCGGGCGGCGCTGCTGTTCTGGTCCCCGGTCCGGATGGGCCTGGACCCCCTTTCCCTGGCGGGTTGCGGAGTATGGGAGTGCCTACTGGGGTCAGCGGGGGAGCTGGCCCCAGGGAGGGGTTACTTGCCCCTCCCTTCCTTCCCTCCCCATCTCCAGCTGCCCCTGGCGTCATTGCCCACCTCTCAATTTTAAATACACGTAGACACTGAGGGCTATCAGGAGGGGCTATGCGCTTACCTGCTGCTCTCTGGCAGGTAGCTCCATGCCCTCCTGGGTTTTAAATGCACTTTAGAACACACATGCATCAACACTACATATGAGCAGGCGGAGGGAGGTTTGGAGTCTTCTCACACCCCCATTCTCTGCGACCTGCTGGAGCGGGGGGCCAGGAGGAGGAGTTGGCCGTCCGACTGGGGTCTGGAGTGTGGGGCCTCCCTGCTGCTGTGGAGTCGGGGCGGTCTGCTTCTCCCCACCGCAGGGAAAAGGGTAACACCACCTGGGTATGGGTGCAGTTCCCCCCTCCAGGGGCAAGGGTACCTAGACCTGGGGTATAGAGTACGCTTGGGGAGTGTGATTGTGTGTACAGTGTCTCTTTATGTCTGTCTCCACGTTGGGTGAGTGTTGAGTAATTGCTTATGAGAGCATGAGGGTGGGAATGGATGTTTGTATCTGTGTGTCCCTGTATGTCTGTGTCTATATGTCAGGTTGGGTATCAGACACCACCTCTCTGGGGACATCTCAGGCCCTCTAAGGTATGGAGGCCTATCTCCCCCACCACTTCCCCTGCCAGTGGCAGACGCCCTCAGACATCGGTGCGTTGGTGGTTCCATGGTGTCCGTGGATGGGCGCCCAGGCACACACCGGCTCACTCCTTGGTGGCTGCTTATCAGGGCCCCCCCCACACCCTCTAGCAGATCATTACATGAAGGAACCTTTTAAAAACAAACGCGTCCATGCTCACAGGTGTACACACGGGTGATCACACACACAAACGACACCCTTTTTGGCTCCTACCTCAAAGCACACTGTGCGCTGTTGATCTTACGTGCTGCACAATAATGTTTAATATTTAGTATTTACTGTTATATTCCCATATATCATCATGATGTTGTTTATTGTATTGCTCTCATTTTCTTCTGCTTGTTTTCTTTTTTCTTTCTCAACAGGTGATCCAGGTGATTGATATATGTATTTTTTTTATCTGCTTATTTAGTTGGTTTTTGTTTTTTTGCCCTTTATCCCCGTCCCTCTTCTCCGCTGTTTTCCCCCCCTCTTCCTTTCTCCCTTTTCTTTTCCTCATTCAAGTCTGTCCCGTATCTAGCAAGTGAAAATAAAAAATAAATAAAATAAACAATAAAAGGTGAATCAAATAGCCCATTACGGCAAGGCTGGGATGGTCAGTTTGGTAAAGTAAATCCGTTGGGCATCTTTCTTCGCCTTTAGACAATAATTCTGATGGCAAAAGAGCCAAACGGGACAGGCAAAAAAAAAAAAAAAAAAAAAAAAAAGATACCAATAAAGAAATACTGTCTAAAAAAAAAGAAAAAAGAAAGACACCTGCACATCGAGGCAGTCAGCCTGGGCGAGTCCCCTCACCCACATCGGCTCCAGAAGAACTCTGCATTGTCTAACAATGTTTGAAATTGTGTGTAACAATTTCAAACTTTTCTCCAGATCATCATGGGAATGAGCCGGTGTAATAAATGGGCTTTGTTCACTGTTTCTGTTAGGTTTTGTAATGTTGATTGTCATTTATGCTTAGAAATATCTACTTATATATGCTTAGAGTTTTATAATTAGTTTTAGATTGGTAGAGGTGTTTAATTAATTGTGTAGTGATAGGATGTGTGATCTTTAGCAGGCTGCAAAGGCTTGGTGTGCATTCCAGAGTGTTCTGGAATCCACACCTACATCCTGGGAGCATGGGAAGAGGTCGTACCTTGTTTTATTGTTTTATGGTAGGATAAACGTAGCTATATCTGTTTTAGGCTAAGTGCCTTTTGTTTAGGTGAACTGCTGGACTTTCCAGACCAGTAGGTTTAGGGAAGTCATTTATGGGGTCACAATCTGACCACACACACACAGGCAAGGTACTCTTTGTTTGTATATAGACGTCGTATGTTAATGAACCGATGCATATTCATGTAACCTCAATAAAAGAGCAGTGTTACGGGGGAGCGGACGAGAGCAACTGGGGTCAAGCGAAGGAACGGCGTCTCCCGTGCACGAGAAACATGAAGAACTTTGCCTACTCGTGTCTTGTTTGGCTGTGTAGTAAATTGTCCTTAACATTCCAGCAAATAGGTTTATGCTACAAACCTATCAGTTTCTGTAACAGAATCCAGATGAATGAGTTCTTTTTTCTAAATTTCACATTCCATTGGTTTGTGATCAGCTTTACAAATGAAAAACTGACTGCATCGACTCTTTTCTGGGAACTGCAATTTTTTGGCCATTCTCTATTAGCTGTATTTTTGGGGAATTTCAGGTTGCTGCCAGTAGCCATCCAGTCTGCATAACTCATTTGTAACATTTTCAAGAAGACCAGATAGTGCTTGATAAAAGCTTGATTCTGTTTCTTTGTCTTGTTCAGACAAAGAATTATGGCATTTTATGGCAAGGAAATGAAAGAAAATTTAACGTCCTGAATATAATCCAAACTTTAGCCATTCGAACCAAAACTCCATATAAACTCCGATAGTCTTAGATCTGTTTGGAGAAATGTGTTTTTGTTGGATTGCATCTACCAGTTTAAGTGATCTGATTGTGGTTTCTGGCATCAAGTCCATCTACCTGGGAAAAAATATTTAGAAAAGACCACTATAGAAAATGCATTTTAGCACATTTTAAACAACAACTGTTGACCAAGCTGCTGTACATTTAAGTCAATCAGAAGAGATAAAAACATAGGAAGACATGATCGAATTTAAGAAAAAGAAGCATAAAATAAGAAAAATCGAGTAAGAAATAAGATAAATAAAAGTAGCACAAACTCATTCTGATTTAAAAGCCAAGGAATAAACGTGGGTTTTTAGACGGGTAATAATTTATAAAGTAATGCCTTTCTTGATAGCTTACATAAGAGTTGAAGAACATTCCTGGAGATAATGCTAATTCAGAATTTTGTTTAAGCCAGTCTTCGTTCCCTACAAATAAGTAGGGAACCTTGGAATATGTGGCACAAAACATTTGGCACCGCAAAGTGAGACTGGTTTCACTCTTCACTCATCACATATGCTTGTTCAGTACTCCTTGGTGGTAAATTATCTTTAAGATGTTGGGGTTTTTTTTTTCAGTTGGCAGTGACATGGCTCTGTTTCAGTCCAATTCACCGTCTTTGCCTAAACCCAACCAAATAGATGGATGAAATGACTGAAAGTGTACACAGATGCAGGTTGTTTTTTTATGAGTTTATTTGCCTTTGCAAATGAGTTAAATAACAGTAAAGTCAACGTTTGCATGTTTTCTGATGAGGGCGAATTGTAAACATAGAATATTTATAGAGACATCTCAGTTTCAGCTTTATCAGCTTCCGCCTTATGTGTCATATGCAAGTTAGCAAAGGGTCAACATTGTAATGAAATGTCTTTGATAACAGTATAACAGACTCTCTCTCTCTCTCCATATCTATCTATCTATCTATAGATAGATAGATGGATAGATAGATAGATAGATTCTTCTGTGTGCATCATCTGCAGCTTCTGTGTGCATCCGGTGAAGTGTGGTGTGTGTTTAAGCGTTGTAGTTGAGGTGACAAATGGCTTGGTGGTAAAAACTGTCGTCTTGTAGTCCGAGCAGACAGACTCCTGTAACGTCTGCCAGACGGTAACAAGGAGAACAGCTGGCGTGCTGGGGGCCTGTGGTCCTTAATGATGCTGTGGGCTTTACAGAGGCACTGCTGGAAATAAATGTCCTGAATGTCCTGAAGCCTCATGCTTGTGCTCTGCAGCCTTCGCCACTCTCTGTAGTGGCCTTTAGAGCAGCTCCCATACCAGACTGTAATGCAGCCCGTCAGCAAGCTCTCGATCGCACTCCTGTAGAACTTTGACATGATGTCGGCATTCATGCCAAACTTCCTCAGGAAGTAGAGTCGCTGGCGTGCTTTCCTGATAGCAGTGTCTGTGTGAAGGGTCCAGGAGAGATCCTCAGTGATCTTGACTCCAAGGAATTTAAAGTTGCTGACAGTGTTGCCAACTTAGTGACTTTGTCGCTATATTTAGCGAGTTTTCAGACCCCCTAAAAAAAGACGTGAAAGCGCATATCGCTTTTACTCTCAACAAGCAGTGGGTGCTGTAACGCAGTCAGTTCTTCTTTTACTCTTATGCTGTTTTGTGGATCACAAGGTTTAAAACTACTTATAAACACACACACACAAAGTAACTCCACCAGAGTGCTTATTTCGGGTCACTTTTGCCGGTCCAAGCCGGGGTAAAGGAGCAGGGTTGGAATTGTGACATTAAAACAACAATAATTGCTAAAAGAAATTTAATTTGTATTTCTAAATAAACTCTAAATGCATTTAGGATGTTTTTTACTCACTTTATGTCTCTTCCACGATGTTATTTCTCTCTCCAACAACATAGGTTACATTTACATTAGCATGACCAATTATGCAAATTAGGTAATGACGTCATTTAGCGACTTCTAGTGACTTTTAGGACAGCCAATAGCGATTTTCCTTACTGAGGAGTTGGCAACACTGGTTGCTGACCCCAGTTCGACTGTTTTAAAACATGTGCACACCAGTCCCAGATATCCAGATGCACTCATTTTTGGCATTTTTTGTCATATCCTGACTGCCTGCAGGCTTAGACCAACTGAGGAGCAGGTCCACAGTCTCAACTTGTTCATAACATTTAAGATAAGATAAGATGACCTATATTAGTCCCACAGGTGGGAAATTTGTTTTGTTACAGCAAAAGTGCAAAGTTATGTAGCAGAAATTAGAAAACACTGGAATGCAATAAAATACAATAGAATAAAATAAAATACTATATACAATAGAATAAAATAGAATAGAATAATATATACAATAGAATAAAATAGAAATACAAATACTATATACAACTGAGTAGGAAAATACAAGAATACAACTCGTCAGAAGAAGAATTGCACATATAGCATTTACTGCATATTAATAAAATACCAATAAATGTTCCCATCACAAGTAATAAAAAAAGAGTGATTTAATATGTGTGAAATGTGTCCACACCCTTCAGAAGGACGCATGATTTTCCTCACAACACACTGTTCTGATTATACACCTCTCTGAGGGCCTTCTATGTCAGGTTCACATGCTCTGTGGGTGGATGAGTGAGATAAAGCACTTCACATCCACAGTAAAGTAAGGTCTGTATTGGTCAAGGTGGCAAGCAGTGTAACATGTAATTTTAAGGTTGATGGAAGAAGAGTACATAATTGGATTTAGCTTGGATTAAGGCCTTTTTTCCACTTTACAGCAGTGTTTTGTCCACTTGTGGCATGAGGAACTTTCCTGTTTACTTGCTGTGGTTTGTCACAGCTGAAAGTTTATAAGGGTGACAGCTTTCAAACAACATCTATCCAGTCTCCCGTTGTTTGTTTAAGTGTGTCCCAGACGTTTAGTGCTCAATTTCCATTTAAGGGCTAATTAGTTTTTTAAAAAATAGTTACAAAAGAAGCAGGTGTCTCTGGAGGTAATGCTGTTCACTTTCTGTTCAGTTCAGTTTTATTTATACAGCAACAAATCACAGCAACAGTCGCCTAAAGGTAGCACTGAGGTGTGGAGCTCTGGCATTTCCTCCTTACTCCTTACACTTGTGCAATAAAGTAAGCAATCCACATGCAGGCTGTTAGGATATAATCAATGATTTTACAGCAAAGAAAGGATGCATGCAGCTTTTAAACCGGGAGGATCAAAGCCAGGCTGTTTTTTATTGACGGTGGGGAAAGTAACACCTTCAAAGAACGCTTATCATTTTTTCAAGTGATAAACAGCGAGTTGGAGCCATGGCACTGAAACAGGATTGTAAATGTAAAATAATAAAAAAATAAAAATAAAAACATGTTATCAAAAGTTGAGTCCTAATTTTAAAAGAGCCAACAACCTACAGAAAGTAAAATTCTTGATGAGTCAGACTCAGAGTAATATTTAACTGTGTGTTGCTCCACGCTGTCTCGTCTGGTTCCTGCAGGGTGACTTCTATCTTTAAGCCTTGGTGTTATCTGAGGCATTGTGCAATAGGTTTATTAGCTTCGTTTAGTTAACACTGTTATATGAAAAAATATCAGTCATTATTATCACCATCATAAAGTCTGAATTAAAAATAAAATGTTTACAGTATGTATATCATAGATGGATGCAGCTGCCATCACATCTTTATTGAAAATTATGCAGTTTAATATATCATTGCACTCTGAAATAAAAGCATAGTACAAATGAGTAGTTGGAGTTTAAAAAAAAAAAAAAAAAGAAATCATGGAAATAAATAAATAAATAAATCCTAAAAGCTTTAGTTAAACTTTAATTAAAGGTGCAAACACTAGCAGAACGTGCAAACTCCACACAGAGGCAGATCCCTTTACTGGTGTAATAATGTCATTTCAGGCCCTATAACAAAAGGATTTCTCACATATGGAATGAATAAAGTATTTTTATCTTAATTGCAGCCTGCAGCACAGTTTTCACTCATGCTTTCAAATGAATTATTTTTGCTGTGATCCATATGACTCCCAAAAACATTTTTTGGACAGTCAGTCACCTTCCAGTTAATATTAGGAAGGGAATTTAATCTAAAAATCCCAACATTTATAAACATAAATAACTGACGTTTAAACGGTGATTTTAAAATTGCTTTCAAGAATTTTAACATTAAACACTGTAAATGAGCCCTGTAACCTCGGCCATGTGTTTTGCATTTCTTTCTGCTGAGTTGCAGCGTAACATTCCAAGTGGTTCCAAGGTTCATCTGAGGACCTGGTGAGATCCAGCTGGTTTTGTGTCCTGGAATGTAAAACCTTAAAGCTGAAAGAGCGCACACTCTCTTTTTACCATCGTCACTGTCCGAATACGTATGAAAGTTTTTGTATACGTCCAGGATTATCCTCAGGTTTGAATGGTTATAAAACAATAAAAGATAGAAACTGTAAACTCTGCCTTTACTTTTATGGCCATTTTTTTTAATGCACTTTGAATTTCTCATATTTGTTTAACAATAAATGCATAAATGTATGTTTTGTTTTAGGATGCTTGTTATGTTAAAGAGTGACAGCTACACAAAAGCACAGTGGCAACACGAGAGAGGAAACTGAGGCCGACTGGAATCTAACCTCACTCACTACACATAAATAACTTCGTACCTAACTACCCGTGTAAAGCACTCCATCAAGAAGAAATGCCTGTTTATTAAGACAAGAACCTTCAGGAGTAAACGTTGTGAAATGCATTCATTCTTTTGGGTTTGGGTGGATATATTGAAGTATTAAGTTTCACTATAGCTGGACATCACTAAATATTCACCATAGACATTTTTGTGGAAAAACAAACAAAAATAACAGCCGCCCAACAGTTTTGCAACAACGTACTTACTAGTTACACAAATGTAAGAAAATACTCTTTAGCCTCGATATCCACTGTTGACGCATGCAAAGAGCATTTGAGGAACATTTTCACATTCAAGGGAAACTCTGCTGCCATGAAAAAAGGTCAATTTACTGGCAGTGTGACATTTTAGCTTTAAAAAGAAACCCCTAGCCGGATGACCTCTGCTATTCGTCACACTGAGCATGTTACATAGATACAGACTACTCATGGACCAGAGACTGCGACGCTGTGCCTGTACTGCAACCAGGGAAACGGGAAACGAAGCATAAAGCTCCCAGTGCTGTACTGTGTTGATCCAGATTCGTATTGCAGAGTTTGTGTCTGTTCTTGCAGCTCTTGGGATACGGAAAAAATTATGAGGCATTTTTTGGGAGCTCTAGTTGTCTTCCAGATACTTACTGCAGGTTGTGCTATGCTCAGTGACACAGTCTGCCTGGATGGAAAAGCCACCTGAACAAGCAGAATTCATCATGAAGAGAGAAGGTAAGACAATCCTCAAGATGAATGAGCACTTAAAAGACTTATTCTTAGAGCCTGGAAATCACCATCTCCTCCATTGTTTGGGGTTTGGCTACGTGAGATGGTTGCATGTTTGTATATTGAAGAGGTTCATTATTGTCTGGCTGACACTCATTTTAAGTTTGTTGGAATCTGGGTCCCTCTCAATCATATTAATGAGGATTCAACATAAACTTTAACCCATTTGACTGCACTTTGTGTTTGTGTGAAACTGCACTTCTGCTGGACCCTGATTCCTTCCTGGACTTGTTCCCCACATCTTCTGGACTTGGTGAACTCTCTGTTGCCCTGTCTAACATGGCTCAAGAGTTGGGAGTTTGCCTTGTAATCGGAAGGTTGATGGTTCGAGCCCCGGCTTGGACAGGCTTGGTCGTTGTGTCCTTGGGCAAGACACTTCACCCGTTGCCTACTGGTGGTGGTCAGAGGGCCCGGTGGCGCCAGTGTCCGGCAGCCTCGCCTCTGTCAGTGCGCCCCAGGGTGGCTGTGGCTACAACGTAGCTGCCATCACCAGTGTTTGAATGGGTGGATGACTGGTTGTGTAAAGCACTTTGGGGTCCTTAGGGACTAGTAAAAGCGCTATACAAATACAGGCCATTTTAACCTGACACAGAAGATGATCTTCTTTGGACACTGGTATTTCTTTGAACTTTTGATTTGTACTGGCTAATCTGTGTATTTTTTCTTTTCTTTCCTGTTTTCTTGTTTGTTTGTTTTTTTCCCTTTTTTTCTGTGCTTGAATCTTATTGTTTTTGAATCTTATGTCCTTTGTCTTGTGTGATTTTATGTAACTTCAAACTTAAAATCTTATAAATAAACATTAAAAAAAAAGATGAATGAGCAGTTTACTCACTTTGGCAAGAACTGCTTAAAACTAGTAAGATAATAAAGTTCTAAAATAACACAAATGAGAAGCAGACACATGGCAGCAGGGGCGTTTTTACACTTTATTTTCCACCTTACAAAACAGAAGTTGTTTATCTTTTATGATTCTTGTCTTCTCAAGACAAAATGCAGGAGCGAAGGAAAAAGACCCAACAACAACACAAACCAACAGTAGACCACATTCCTTGGTGCGCCACATATTACTGACGGCAGTAATAACTATGAACTTTTTGCCAGGGTCGTCAAACCTCTAAAAAACCTCGTGTACTGCAGCCAGCATGCTTTTGCCGCCCTTCCTTTCTTATCATGATAAATTCTGCTGCAGTTGTTTCCTTTGTTATTCAAGCCAAACATTTCAGAGTGTGAGACCAGGAAATTAAGTTTAGGTATGTCGCTGTGAACTTTTCCATATAACAAAAACAAGTTTCACACCAACTTCGGGCGCCACAGAATCTGATCATATTAGGGGCTAACGACTCATATCGTACAAAAACGTGGTGTGTAGTGCTTTTTCCAAATTCTTCACTATGTTTGTTGTGGCGCCGAGAACAAACCTTTGTCGCTGAGTGTGGCATGCGAAACAAACAGAGAGTGTATATTGCAATCACAGGGGAACGATGAATAGGAAAATCTAAAGAATTGGGATTTGTAATAAATTCTTTTTTAAAAACATATAGACGACGTTTGTACAGTTTGAGATTGGCCAGTAGTCTCATCCCTTTGCACCACCTGCAGTTACCTGTAGTTTGTAAACCTGTAGTTTACAATATGAAAAAAAGAGCAAAGTTTTATTTTGTGCTTTTACCACCCAACCCAACTACCAAAGCATTTTTCTCCCTATACCAAGAACACAAAATTAGCCAGCCAGACTAATCTCCAGTTTGTAGCTCTAGTTAGTCCAGCTACTTTATCAAAGCACAGCAGGAAGAGAAAGTTCTGCTTGGATTCAGCTAAAAATAAACTGTCTTCCTCTTCAGTTTGTAGACAGAGCAGATTGTAGTAAATGTGTGCAAAAGGCTGTTGGCGAATGCCTGCAGGACAAAGAGCACACAGAGGAATAATTAGGGAAGGCTGCTGCAAAGAATGTGATTTGTTCTTCTTTTGAACATAAAAAGAAGAACTAAGTAAACTAACTTACATACATCTACTTTGCCTCATCTTTGACTTCAGCCAAACCCCGCTTGGTGTCACTGAGGCTGAGGCTGCCTTTCCGGGATATGCAGACGTATTTCTGCGGTTGACGCGCAGTTTTGAGGCTGTAGTGTTCGCTGCCTCCATAGTTGTGCTTCTCAAACCAGTACTCCACTGAGTCACTGTCCAGCTGATCCAGCTGAACCAGCTGTAAACAGATGAAGCAGACGTAGAGATGTAAAAAAGTCTACATCTGTAGTTTTAGATTGAATGATCGACAGGGAGACGGAGAGAGAGAAAATGCATTGTTCTATTTACCTCAAGGGAGTGTTTATCCCCCTTTAGGAAGTAGTCTTTCACCATATCGTCACGGTTCAGATTGAATTTAAAAGCTATCCAGTTGTTTGTGCGATGTTTCTCTATGTAGACCGTTTGATTATCTAAAAAACAAACAAACAAAATAACATTAACTTTACTTCTTTATTGGTGACACAATAACCCATTTCATGCAATAAATCAGTGCACATATAAAGCTATCAGTGTAAACAATGCTGTTTCCTGTTTTTGGATTGCCACTTAGACAAATCTGAATGATTTTGCTGTTAAAATTCTTACTTGTTTGGGAGTCGACAGCACACAGCTTGAGTCCATCTTGAAATCTCTGGACTTTCACAAACTTCCCATCTTTAATCTTCAGAACACGTGAATTCATCCTGTCGGCTCAGAGGGGTTCTGGCACGAGGAGGAGAACGTTAAGACCAGCAGAGATCTTAAACAGTAGGAGGTACACAGACTGGTCTCCTTGTTCAGTAATTTGACTTAATGGGATTAAATGGTTGTTCCTAGTGCATGAATGCTTTCTGGAAATGATCTTAAGTTCCTTGCAGCTTTGAAGGTTTCCAGCTTGTGATTTATTTCTGTGATTACTGATATATCCAGCTTTAAAATTAGAGGATAAGAGATTTAAAAAAAAAAAAAAATCCTTTCTTGAATAAATTTCTTATGGAGAATGAAACAAACAAAAAGAGAAAAATAAAATATGATGCAGGGGGACATTTCAGCATATTGATCATTTGAATTTTGCAAAAACACATAATAGCACTCTTAAATAATAATAATAATAATAATAATAATAATAATAATAATAATAATAATACGTTTAATGTAATATTTATCTACTTATTCAGCTTCTTCTGGAGTCTGAGTAGCTAATATAACAGATTTTTAGCTTTTATTGAACTATTACCAAGTTGGAGTCTTGAGTTATGAAGCCCTGTGTAAACAACAGCTATTTCACGGAGAAAATCGGGAGCGCATGACAAATAAACCTTCAGATGTTTTTTGCAGCGACTGCTGCAAAAAATAGAGAGTGCAGTGCAGCCTGCGTTATTGTTAAACCACTTTACTGCTGTTATAAGAGCTAAAGAACGCTGTTGCGCATGCACAAATCAAAGCACCTGTGACTTACCGGCTGTGATGATGTCTGAAGTAGAAGCGCAGTTTGTAACTTTAGCCTGCAGTGCCGGAAAGGAGACTTAAATAGGAGGCGAGTAATCTGTGGGTCACTGCGCAAGCTTGTGACGTGGGAGTGCTGGACGTGGGAAACTGCTCATATGTATGAGCAGTTTTATATTTTTATTTATATATATATATATATATATATATAAGCAGTCTGCTCACCTAACTCACCTACCTCAGCTTGAATTTACAGTGCAATTTACTGATTTCAGTGTACTCCTTATTGTAATCTCAAATAAGTTCAAGATAAATGTGGAGATTCAGAAAACCTAGAACAGGTGAAATGGATGTTGATTTTAAAAGGGGAGAAGACCGATGTTTAGGACGTAACGAATTCCTTCTGATGCAAAATGCTCGTTGAAAAAAAACACAAAAATGTAACAATTTGAAATGATCCAAAATAGTAGAAGCATGTAGCACTCCCTCTACTGGCCAAAATGGCAAATCGCCCTTTCTGTGTCGAGTGTGACTGTTATGCTTCCAGATATGGGAAACTTGTAAGAAGAAGCTCGTGACCTTGAAAATATACATTAATTATATATATTAAGTTAAAGTTAAAAGTGTTGAGCTAAGTTTGCTAATTTATTTGAGGAGTTCTTTGGGGTTCTCAAAGAACATTAAAAGCTTTTCTCTGGCTGACTTTTGTGCCTTTCCACGCCACCATGATCTCACTTTGGTAATGTTGAGGTCTGGGGAGGCCAATCCATGACGAGTACTGCTCCACTGTGTCTCTTTCTATTTAGCTCTACCACCCTGGCAGCTTGTTTGGGATTGTTGTCATGGTGTCAAGTTTAACAAGATCCCAAACACCAACGGTTAAAAAGCACTAAATCATGACATCATGCTTTACAGATGGCTGTGGACACTCCCTGTCGTACCTCTGTTCTGAACTCCTCCGTAAAGATTGACGATGATTTGAACCACAAATTCATCACTCCATAACACCTGATTACGCTCATCTTTAATCCACCTCTTGCGTGATCTGTCATACTTTAGTCTTTTCTGTTTAAAGATTGCTTTCTTCAGAGCCACACTTCCACAGAGACCCTTTTTTGATGAGGCTTCAGTGAACAGCATGCGATTCATTTGCTAGAAAAAAAAGAACCAATGTCCAAAACTTTAAAAGTAAATAAATAAAAACTATTGCTTAAGACTACTTTAAAGAAAAATTCACAAGAAATTCTGGTTCTTTGGAAGAAAAATGTAAAGAAATGAGGGGAAGCAACACTTTTTCAAAGTACTGTATACATTTTTGAGGGGATTTGATTTTCAAAAGACCTTTACACTTTATACTTTTGTCCTGGTGCTTTACTGCTACAGGTCCATTTGAGCCAAGGCTTTCCAGTTGAAGAGCACTGAAGTGAATCACTACAGAGATTTTAATACTATCAATGATGTGTAACCACAGAAATTCCTTTAGCTCACTAGTTCCCCTCACTCATTAACAACAAGCACTGAGTATGAATATTTTTATAGCTACTTTAAACAGAAAGAGCAAGAAGTGAGTCAGTTCCACTGTGGGTGTAGCCTACTCACAGGGAGCAAAGACTACGTGCCAACTATAAAAAAATCACACAAGTTCCTTTATGTGGCACCAAATGAGGGTTTTTCTATATCTGCACATTTCTAAGACATCAACAGCTTGTTGTGCAGATGGTATGTAACATTGACTTAACTCTTGAACTCTTAGTGGCTGGTTTACAAACTGTGAGGTTTTAAAATTCAGTTTGATATTACAAAAATATAGTTGAATTCAGGGGCGATTTTAGCCCATTTTTGGGGGTGCTTCAGCACCCCCAAAATGAATCAAAGCACCCCCAAAGATTTCTTACTTTTTTTGACAATATTTGCTGTTTGTGTGACACACTACTAAAAATATAAAAAGCATACAGTATGTACTTGTTTGAGACGAAACATTTTAACAACAAAAGTATAGAAACCCCCCCCCCCTCCCAAAATGGTTTGTTCCAGCTCTCCCCTACTCTGGCTCTAGAGCTCTTGCTGCCAGAGCGATGGTGGCTGAGACACAGCGGAGCAGAGGTGTGAGTGCCTGGCTTAAAACAGGACATATTAGCTGCATTTAACCTTCAGTTACTCTTTATATAGTTAGGTAGGAGTCAGACCATGTTTCTTTTTAACTGAAAAACATTACACCAGGTAACCTGCAGTGTTGAAAACGTGTTTTGCGACAATGTTTGCTACCCTACAATCCGTCCTGCTCTGTAGTAAATTCAGCGACATTTCACCGTCCTGTTCCTCCCATTGAAATGTATACAGCCTATTTAAAAATCTAAAACTTTAAATTTTCCGTATAGCCTAAAGTTGTTACCACTGTCCTGTTTTAAATGGATACTAACTAGCTAACTGACTGAATGCCCATTAACCTTATAACTCCTGTTGTGTGTGTGTGTGTGTGTGTGTGCGTACAGAGAGACAGCCAGGTTCATAATGGATATGAGGAAGTTTTTTCAAAAAAAAGGAGCCACATTCAGGTAATAGTGTAAAATCAAATGATCCGTCAATCAAGAATAATGTTGGATCAGTGTTTCAATATTTATATCTTTTATTAGATGTTCATGTGGTTTGGTTATTTGCCTTTTGGTTGAAAGTATACTGAGAAGACTTTTTTATTAGTGGTCTTAATAGTATTTTTTCATATTAATTTAATTTTCATCTAATTGAATACAATCTATTTGTGTATGATTGTCAGTCCAAAGAGGGAGAGAGGAAAGAGGGGAATGTGAGGAGAAAGGGCAAGGTCAGGAAGAACCAGGTAAGAAAACAGACAGGGAACAGTGACAGGCACAACAGAAACTCACACAATCTGGAAGTTGTGTCCTCCCTATATTAAAGTTGCTATACAGAATCTGCAAAACAAACTGGGTTGAAACATTTTGACCCTCTTTAACAACATTCCAACATAACATTATAATTGATTGGGGAGATTAAAATTAATGATATATTTTTATGTGGTTCAGCCACAACTCTACTAAAACCTCAGACAGTAATAGGTAGGCCAGCTTTTGGACCGTCCAGTTGTCTGTATGACTGCCACAGTACGTACATCACATTTGCACACTATCAGAAAGTGCCAAACAGCCCTGGTGGAGTGAGGAGCTGTAAAGAGAAGCAGATGCTCTGTTTATATTCTAAAAATGTTTTAAGCTTGTTTCAAAGATTCTGTACAGCAGCTTTAAATGTTTTCCAAAAGCACACATACACTTCTCAGTGTTTCTCAAACTTTTTACAGTGTGGTTAAGCTCTCCCAAGGACCACCATGAAAGCATGAAACTCATAAATCTGACAACACAAAATTATTATTATTAAATTAGTAAAATTAGCATCTGCAGTAAAGATGTTTTCATACATTGTATACATTCTACCACAGGCAAAGTTGCCTCCATTTTTATAGTTTTTATTAATATTATGTAATAATTTATTTGTAACAATTTATTCTGTTTCGGGAGTGTTTTTATGTATCTGTATTATATTATACATACACATTAAATGTGAATCTCTGTCCACAAAATGCACTCAGTTTACTTCTTACTCACTATGCGCATCATTCATTATTCTCCTCCAGTAATTAAGGTTAGGATATGTATTTTTTTATTCCAATCCATTCTTCTTTAGCAGCATTTTAATAACCTTGATCAGATTTGATGGTTTTGTTACAGACTTTTCAAAAAAGTGTTTTGCTTTTCTTTCACAAATGTGGGATTAAATTGTGTTAAAATGTACAAAACAGTGATGTCATGTTTTGTGACGAGGACCCAGGCACAGAGAGACTTGATGAATTTAAGAATCTTATGATTTAATAAAGAAATTTGCAGACTTACACAGAGATGGTAAAATTATGATGACTGATAATGGAGATGAATACAACAGACGATGAGGACAGGGAGGAACAGGGGTTTAAATGCACCAAAGTGACAGTCAGAGAGAACTCGGGACAACATTTAAGGATGCAGGGACTGACAGAGACAGGTTTATCTTGCCTGGCTGGGCAGCTCTCTGGGTGCTCAGCACCCCCAAAGCTCTGATCCTAGAATCGCCCCTGGTTGAATTGAACGTGGGAATAGGTTTAGTGAGCATTACTCACTTAGGAGCACAGTGAGTTCTTTTATAAACACCGGAAAGTCATTAGCACTGTATTGGTAAGGTATCTCATTTTATTCTAAACATTACTAAACACTGAGCTGTTGTTTAGAATTACACACAGAGAAAAACGTCTGTGCCAAGAAACCACCTCTGTGCTGCCAGTAAATATGAATGAAACTTTGGAGGAATGCTAAATCTATGCCACGAAGAATTAAGGACGTTCTGGAGACAAAAGAGGGTCAGACTGAGTATCAAACAGGCGTAAACTAAATTTAATTCATTTCTTATTGAATGTAGTCTGCAAATCTTATTCTTTTTTTTTTGACTGATGTTTCTTAAATAGCAATTTTAAAGTTGTTCTCACACCCAATACCTGAATATGAGTCACCCAGACTTTCAGTAAAGGCTTTCCACTTGTATTTTTATTCATTTAAATTGAGAAAATGTGGCAAAACACATTCTCAGTTTCTGTTATTCCGTATTAATACCATATTTGTACATATTTATGATGCAGACCTGCTGTGCAGAGCAACTTAGTTCTATACTTCCAGCTCCAACAGCCACAGCAGTTTTTGATCCATCGCTGTTTATTTTAGTCCACAAGTTATGCAAGAAGTGCTGCAAAGCTATACATGCAACATATACACATACAGATTTATAGGCTTTAAAGGGAAAATATTTATTTTACATTACTATTTACATTGCATTCTTCGAAAAATAAAAAAATAACAAAGTCAGGACAATAAACTCAACAGCTTCTCCATAAGGGAGTATATCAAATACTTGAAATATTAAAAATATCCAAAAAGGAAAAAAAGGAAAACAGTGTTTGAAAAGCTCAAATGTGTCATGTCATTGAGTCACAGGCGTAACTGAAAGGAATGAGAGTCAACAGGAGGTCATAACTGAAAAGAAACGGCATCAAGACAATGTGTACTTATGTAGTGAGAAGTGTGTTGCGTATATGAACAGGAGGGCGTGTATGTGAATAAACAGGGTGCAGAGCAGCCAAATAAACACAACAGGTTTTCCATGAGGAAGTGTCAAACACCAAATTATGAAAAAAAAAACAACAATCTCCCCAAAATATCAGCCAATATATTTACAAGGAAACTCATATTCTCAAATCACAGGAGGGTGAAAGCATCGAAGCATGCAGACTAATGTTTTTTTCACCCTCCCTTCCACATTAAAAGTAACAAATGGTGTAATATTGATAAACCACTGAAGCTAATCGTCGTCGTCACAGACTAGCTGTACAACCACTTTGTCTTTGAGCGCCTCGTTTTCTCTATAAACGTACACTGGTGCACCACTTTCAGACGGGCTGGGTTCCCAATCCGTTTGCTCTTCGCTTCTTTCTTTCTCGTCCTCACAGAGCAGGTCATTGTACGAGTTCACGCACAGGTCGTGGTCCTGAAGGGGAAAGGGGTATCGGAGCGAGGCTCTCTCGATTCGCACTGACCGCCTAACCGGGGTGAAGAAGCGAACCTCCTGACCGTTGACCTTTACTGACTCTCTCTGTTGACTTGGAGGGCCACTAAGTGAAGATAAAACATAATTAATTATAATCCACAGAAAAAAAAACCCATCTTGCTGTAAAAACTGTAAATAACTCATCATTTCTTTGTTAAGCTGCTTGGATATGATTCTCATTGTGCATATTATTTCTTTCTTATTGCTTCTGACTTCTGATTAAAACAAAAAGCATACTTTAAACACAATAAGGAAAAAGGTGAAACCAAATAAAGCACACAGATCAGTGAAAAAGCTTCTAACATTACAGTTTACTGTGTTTAACATGTTTCATACAGCAGCCTGAACACAAATTAACAGTATCATTATTATAATATCAACATCACTTAAAAAATTATCTGACCCTGTTTTAGTGGAGCGTTTGCTTTTGGACCTCTTTTGGTAAATGCTGTTGTTTAGTTCTAAATATATGCACGGATGCACAGGTTTTAAAAGCTAATTTTACATCCCTGTGTACACTGTATTATTTGAAGAAATAAAATAATAGCATAAGGACCATAAGAACAAATCTATACCTTGCATGAAGAAGTTACTTAGCTGCAAAAAACGGGCTGAGAATAAAAAAAAAACAACAAACAAAAACACAGGACGGTTTGAATGGTTCAAACATGTCATTTCAATGAGTCAGAGCAGGGCTGAAAGACTCCGGTAAGTCATGGGAGACAACTCAAGGTCAACAAAAGGACGACTAAGAAAACTGGATTTAATTTATGTGAATTTATGTGAAGAGAACAGCTCAGTATTGTGAAGCGTGCTTCCGTACGCGAATAAAAAACAATGAGGAAATATCTTATTGCCAGAGACACACGGCAGGAGCAAAGCAGCTTTTCTAGCTGAGGGCACAGAGCCTGGGTGTAGCTCATTTCAATATTTACACTCAAATGACAAAGCAACACAACAACTTAGCCTTTCTCAAACTGTGCATCCAGCAGTGATTTTAGTGAGTGATCTCTTAAAAGTTGTCTGTGGGACAGTGTTCAAAGGAGCACAACAAACACTCTTTATATAGATTTACATTACTCACAGTATCTACAGAACACAGTAAACTTGGCACACATAATCTAGAGCTTGCCTTGAGATTATTAAATGGGATTGACTGACAATGTCCCATTTTTCCCACATTGTTTTTTTCTTTTCATGCTCTTTGCAAACTGATGCAGAAATTCGTGTGAATGCAAAAAAGGAAACGAGCCGTTGGCGTTGTTATCATGAAAAGTCGATGGCTCATAACCTCAGTAGCTTACAACTCATGGGCTCTGTCATCAAACAGATTAGAGCTGAACTAATGCTAAAAAATTTTGAGCGACCAAACAAATACATCAGAGAACAGGAGAAAATGAAACGATGACTCGAACATACCCAGGGGTTGCTGTGATCTTGTACTTGACCACAGACGAGTCTCCTCTCTCCCCATAAATGAGCGCTCTGACAGGTTTGGGGGTCATCAGTGGATTGCTGCCACAGTCTGGAGTGTTTTCAGGTGTTGGAATATGTTCGACCTCTTTGTCCTGTTCTTTAGCTGAAAACAACATGAAAATGTGGGTTTTATTAAATTTAATTGGGGAAAATATCCTGCAAGAATTAACAGGACTTGATTTGATGTAGAAAATGTGTACATTTAGTAGCTGCACATTTACACTTCCAATGACAAAGACAATACCCAGGCTTTGGATACCATACTAGTACCTCAGACTGGTAATCATATACTCTAAAAATGTGCATGTTTTTAAATGTGCATATTTTAAATAACATTCGTGGTCGTATTTTTGTTTAAAAGGAAGGAAACTTCTATTATTATGCAACGGTTTTAATTTCATATGAGGCTGTATGTTCCCCATGAATTAAATGAGTTTGACACCCCTTATCTCAAAACTAAATTTATCTATTGTAAATCTTAACGCTGCTGCTGCCCCCACCAAGGTCATGAAGGTGAGTTACCTTGGATCTCGTCCTTTTTCTTCAGAATGTCAAACACCACGATCCGCAGCTCATCCACTGGCTACAACAAAATACAATTACAGGAAAGCAGAATTATTATACATTACTGGAAAGCTTTCCCCAGAGACAACAAACTCTTCACATCCTGTTCTGAGCTAAAGTTAACTATACACGTGTCAAGTTCAAATTTGTTTGTATGGCACAATTCCATGCTAGACCAATTAAAAATGAAAAGTGACAGATCAACAGAGAAGGACTAACATATACAAACGTTTCTATAAAAGGAAAACTTGATTAAAGAGAAAGACAGTTTACCAAATGCAGTCAGAATTTCCAAGCTACTAGTTGGAATGTGTATTTGTGACTCGCTAAATAAGCTACGCAGACCACTGATCAGCCTCTATCCATGAACATGCTGCAGCAGTGTTGTTTTTGAACTGCTCTACCTAGCTAAGAAGCCGAACAAAAACCTGTTTTTTTTTCTAACAGTGATACTGGAACTCACTTAATTCTGGCCTGTGAGTTATCTGGAATACTGCACTAAAGACAAACAGGATGCATGACATAACCCCCCTCCCCACCCGCCCCCCAAAAATGCTGAAAACCCCACACTGATTTATCAACAACAGAGTCATTTAAGTTAAGATTTGCTATGCTATTTTTGACCTCTGCTATATTATAAGGTTTTGTTTTCTCCGAGTAAGCCCTGTTTTGTTTATGTAGGTGTGCACAAGACTACAGATGGAAGAGGAAGATGCTTTTTTAATACATAAAAGACCTTGAGAGTCTGAATATCACTGTTGCCTTACCTCCAACACAATACGAACGGCCTCTTCGAACATGGGTAGGACATCGAAGTTTCCTTCTTGCTCCATGAGGCGGACTTGACAGATCCAGTATTTCGCAAATTTCTGGGAAACGGCAGGCAGGCGGGAGAGAACCTCCTTCACCTGGTCTCGGCAACCCTGCAGGTGTGAAACGTGTTCTCAAGTAACTGGCAGGATACTCCAAAGAGTTTATTTTATGTTTATCTTTAGTCATAACTTTTATACACTACCATTACGTAATGACTAACCCGGTGTGAGAAAAAGTTAAATGTAGGGGTTGAAATTCTCTGATGTCCTGTTATATTCTTGTAAGTTTTAGCAGGTAAAAGCACATCTGCTTTCAAACAAGGTGAGACAATATTTTCTGTATCAAATGCATTTTTCTTACTTTATCTAATGACTACACAGAGACGACAAACTTTCAAGTCTGTTCTCTGTGTTTACTACACAACTTCAGGTGAGCAGTTAAATGAAAAGTGACACTGAATCAAACCAAATACAACACACACACCTCTCTGAGTAACTTGAGGCAGTCAGCCAGGGATCTATCTACAGCACAGATTAGGGAGTAGGCCTCATCTTCTTCAGTCATGGAGGCCCAGAAAGGCTGAGGCACTGAGACCGTGCGCCTGACCTGAGGTTTGACTTGCATTGGAGGACGTTTGTAGGTAATGCCTTTGGACTCCCGCCATTCCTGCAGTTTTTTCCTTTGTGTCAAAATGAGATGAGTTATTAATGAGCAATATTACATGTAACTATGAAAACAGAGCTTGGAATGTCTACAGTGAAAAACTGACCTAGAAATCGAGATGACGAGACAAGATAATAGTTTTTATATTTGGATCTGCTTAAGCCAAATAAAGTCAGTATATACTAATACTGAAAAGTTGTCTCGTCCTACAGATATCTTTTGGTGTTCATCACATACAGAAAGAACTGAGGTCACTGGGGCCGAAGTCACAAGGCAAACTTAATCCCACTGTGAACTACATTGGAAATCTAGCAAACTACCATGTCACAATTTTGTAGTACAGTTACCTGTACTGTTCTACTTACATTCTTTCCACCTGGGCAGCAGTCAGTTTCTTTCCCTCAGTCTGAGGAAAGACCTTACTCTGGACTTTTGGGGTCTTCGTGTTTGTGGCTTGGCCTGTGAGACGGACGGTCCTGGAAGGTGGCGGGACTGTCTGTGAAATAAGTGGAGCGACTCTACTTTTTACACCAGATTTGAGCGGAGGAGCATTTGAAGCACGATTTTCTGTCTTGCCAGCTGTCTCTTTAGTTATCTTGTTTTTCCTTCCCGTATCAGTCACAGCAGGCTCACCGACAGGTCGAGAGTTGCATGTGTTAGCCGGCCTCGAGAATGTTTGGAAGGCAGCTTTGCATGGCTGGCTCTTCTCCCCTTTAGGTTCAGTTCTTGGCTTTGTGGACTTGTTTGCAGGCTGACCAGTTGATTTTTTTGCTCCTACTCTTACTTCTGGCTTAAAAGACGCAACCGTGCACTTGAGAGATGTGTATGTTGATTTCAGTCCACTTGATAACTGACTTTTAGATGGCTGAGAATGACTACCCAGAACAGGTTTAGAGTTAAGTTTGTTTTGACCCTGAACTTTATTCTTAGCTCCCATAGTTGAAGAAATATTTGCAGCAAACCTCTGCGAAACAGACGTTGTTGACTTGCTGCTGGATTGCACCTTCTTCGCAATTTGATTTGTGGTAGTTGTACTAGCTGCAGTGACAGAGGTATGTGGTAGGTTTGGCTTTGTGGCTCTTGACTGGATCACTGCAGGAGTAAGTCCTGTTTTTGTTTTGACAAGGGGGCCGAGACTAATCCTGGTACTGCCCGTCATCAATGGACCTGATATGGCAGAACTTGGGCCAAAGCTAAATTTGCTTTTTGATTTGACTCTGACTGTATGAGCTGTGTTTAAAGGGGCTTTGCCTGAAGTTTGAATTCCTGCATTTGCCTGCTTGTTGACATGGCCGGCTCCATTCAGGTGAGGTTTGAAGGACTCAACATTGTATGTTCTGGTGAGCGAAGGGTTTCGATTAGGTTTTGGCTGTGCTGGACGACTGTTGTTCTGCTGTGCCGTCAGTATATTGCCGTTTACATTTCCTTTGTTACTGACACCAAATGCTTTCTTTTCAGGGCCTCGACTGGCCTGAGCTGTCACGCTTTGACCTTTTGAGATATTGCGCTTGAATCCGTCAACTGGAGCTTTGTTTTCTTTTCCTGCAACAACCTGTGAAAGAAAAACTACGAATTAACAAAAAGGGAATCAACACTAGCCTGATTCCAAACAGCATCTCTGTCCAGCCAACAAACTGTTTCAGATTCCTTCGCTGACAATGAATTATTTAAAGATTTTGTTGTCAGATTTGTGAGTAACAGTTCATGCATTCAAGCTGTACCTTTTGTGTAGATGTCACAGGCTTCTTACTCACAGAGTTTCCAATTAGGTTTGACCTAAGGAGTGAAACGTCAGTTACTTAATTTATCAAAACAGAAAATGAGCTTCAACAATTTCCAAATGATGACCAGATATCTTTTTAGAGTTGATCATTAACTGATTTTATTTTTGTTAAAGTCTGTGGTAAGAATTTATTTTCTCCCTATGTTTGTCATTCATCTGTTCATACAACGCAAAAATAATTACAATTATTTGGTTTTATTGAATCATGGTCAGTGCACATAAAATCCATGAACCCAATGGACCTCTTTTTGTTTTATTAAATGGAATGTGGATTTGTAAATAAGTATATGCAAATATAGGTCAACAGTTTTATGATATATCTACATAGATAGATGCAATGTTCATTGCTTAGATGTTTTATTTATTTTTATACTTAAAAAATATGAAAGATTTGAGACTTTGTAGGGGATTTAAATCCCAGAAAAAAATCAGTCTGATTTGTTATATAGATTACCATATATACCCATAGGGGACTTTCATTCTCACATTTTCTTGGGTGTTTGAAAAGAAGTTAACTGGGCTTTTTTTTTTTTTAAGATTTTGATTCTAATGCAAGAGAAAACAATGATAACTAAATAAAAACTCATGCACGAGGACAAAAACTATAATGAAATGACACTTGATAATATTTAATAACAAAATGAAAAGTGGAAAGAGTTTGGAAGTGATCCAATCGGTCAAACAATGTTAGACATGTACAATTTGATCTGCCTCAACAAACAGGATGGAGTGCCCATGCTCATGTTTCTCATGGAAAAAAAAGAGCCAATGCCTGCAAGTAAGAGAGAGCATACATACGGACACATTTTGCATTTGATGTCAAGGACATCAAACCGTGTGGAGCAACTCTCACCAGTAAAAACATGAGAAACTTTTTATGCTTTATATTTTATTCACCAGATTCAACTTTAGATTTCGTCTACTTTAATCTTATATTTAGACAACTAAAACTTAAATAATTTATGGCTAAAACTAAATGACGTTTTACTCAAAACACCTTGACTAAAACGTAATCAAAATTAGCTCTCAAAATCAACACTGCATCCAAGAGGCCTCTTCAGTTCTAAACCTGGCACAGTCCCAGATAATAAATTCCTGGTGATGGGCTGTCTCCTTTCAACACCCAGCAACATTTCATAAAACATTTTTTTCCACATGCAGTTTTATTCCTACCTTGCTTCAGGTAGCTTCAGCTTTCCTTTTGCTGCCAGATATTCCATTAGCTTCTGCTTACGGATCTCTGTGACAGAAAACATACAGGAATTAAGCACCATCAAATAAAGATTTTTCATTATACTCACATGTAAACGCCAAACTTGAGATTCATGAAATGCCTGAACTGAAAATCCTAAAGGATTAGTACAAAGCAACATTATGTATTTGTTGTTTGTGTTTTTCTTGGTTTGGCTGCTCGCTGTAGGGGTCGCAACAGCAGGTCCACTGCATGTCCTCTTTCACTATATCCATAAATCTTGTCTGTGCTCTTCCTCTGTTTCTGCTGCCTGGATGCACCATAGTTGACATCCTTTACCTAATATATCCCTACCACCCCCCTGTACTTTTCAAAACCATCTGAGGTTTGCCTCTCTAACCAATCTGGTCAACCTCAAACCTCTTCTTCACCTCTCTTATGCACTGTCTGTTGCTTTTAAAACTGACTACAAGCAAAGCCCTTTTGAGTCAAACGTGAACAGTATGTAAACATTTCAAGTTAAATGTTGTTCTTTTATCCTGAAATGTAATGCCTTTTTCTAAACTGAGCCAATATACAAATACATGGGAATATTTTAGTTGAATGGGCAGGTGATAAAAAAAAGTTTTGTACTTTGATGCTATTCTGGGTCAAATCAATGAAAATGGTGGTTTTGGGGACGGTTGAAATTGTACATGTCATATATGTGTGTATATTTTAAGGGAGAGAGTTCAAGGGGGATCTTGAAATTGTAATACGAAACATCTGTGTTCCCACCACATTTGTGCAGGTTCAAGCAGAGGCTGACACCTGCTGGTCTTTGAAGGATCATGGGAAAATCTCCAAACAGTGTAGGAGCATAGTAGTATAACTATATGTGGTTCACATACAGAACAGAGGTCATAGGTTTATAGAGATGTAAACACTCAGAACAAGCAGTTGGTCCTCAGTCCTCTTTATTTTCTCGAGGTGCTCTGGCTATCTCCCAAAGACATTCATGTTAGATTAATTGGTTATTCTAAATTTGCTGTGGATGTTAAAGTGCTTATCTGTTAAAGTGTACAGATAAGTGCTGTATGAACGTAGAAGTATGTTCTAAGTAGGACTTAGAGACTCTTTGAGTGGTCAGTAAGACTAGAAATGTGCTTTATTAATGTGAGTACATTACATGTGGCGCTCCCTGTGCTTTGCTCCTGCAAGAACAAGCACCCACAATGCGTGAAAATTAAACAATAAAAATGTTCCAATCCACTTATTCTGAAATAACTGAGAATAAAACAGAAATCAAAAGTGGGATTGTGGGTCATAATAAGATTATAAAGGTGCCTAAGGTGCCATTTCAGTGAGTGAGGGAAATCATTGTGAGTCCCACACATGTACGTCATCGACCACTGTTTTGAATACAGGCAAGATTGCAATAGCAAGTTTTGTGCTTGTTATACATACAGAAGTGAGAACAGGGTGATTGTATGGTTATAAATTGGTTATATAATAAATTCCAACAGGTCTAGAGTTTCCTTGCCATTTTCACAGTCATGTATTAAATCATTTTGGCTGTTACACTATCCAAGCTCTCAAACTTTATTTAAGACTCAATCTTCTATTTATTAATGTCAGACCAGTTATTTATACATTGTAAAAGAATATATAGTTCGTAATTTGTTGTTGATACAATGAGGGAATTGACCGGGACAATGCTATGAAAGCATGAATATGAATTGTACGTGTTAAACAAAACAAACAAAGCAGGCTCCTGCATGGACAGACCGCCATTAGGAAGGTCGGTTAAAATACTCAAAAGGCACCTCGGCTGCGGATAAAAGTTACTTTTTAGTGTTACCACCCACTTAACTCTATCCGTCTTCTTCCACCCTGAATTGCTAATACTAACTGTACTGTAAGTGTTAACGTTTCCTAACTCGCAGCCATAACGTCTTGTTAACCGTTTAAACTTTGCTAGCTTTTATGGAACTTAATAAACTCGCTAACCTTTTCTGGAAAGCACTGGCTCGGATTCCCCTTCTTCCATTTCTAATAGAAATTGTTTTCGTCGTATAAGTTTGTAGAAATCAGCTAAACAAACGTGTTTCAAACACGTTAACGTCGCCCATAATAACTGCGCTCGCGCATCCGCTTTCGAAATTGCCGGGAGTTAACGCCTCCCTTCTCTGATTGGATGATTTGAAATTTCGGGGGAAAACAACTCACTTGCGCAAAACTCCTGCGCTGATTAGAGCAGAAATCATCTGTGCAAATGAATGATAGGCAGGCGCACTATTTCCTGGACATGATGTGTCAGCTGTGCTTTATTATATGACCAAACTTTGTATACAAACTCTTCAAAATTATCACCGTAGACGACATATATAAGAAGGTACGATACAACTCATTAAAGTGGTGACTGAAATGAGAGGTTTTTTTGGAAACATAGGTTTTATTTTAAATTACTTAGTGATCCAAATTTAAAAAATTAAAGGCAGGACAACATAATGGCGTCTGGGAAGACGTTGTATCCCTTATAAGTCAAAGTCATACATAATCAAGTGTAGACAATTAGAAGTTAAGTCCAGGCAACAAACAAACAAACAAAAACTAAGATACACTGATTTAGACAGACTAATTAGTTTGGTATGAATGTTTTTTTAAGTGACTTTTAGTCCACACTCTGCCACTTGGTGGCGACAGTGTACCATTGAATTGTTTGCCCATCGCTAGTAAAATGAACAGGAAGAAGAAGGTAGGCTAAGATCATACATGATAAGATAAATTATTAAGGTAGACTAAATAGGGGGGAAAAAAATCTCAGAACAGGAAAAAAATGCTTAATTAAATACAGGATATATAGTAAAACTGAAGGAGCTCAGTAAGCAAAATATCAAAGAAAAAACTGAATAAAATACAATTAAATGGCTCTAGTAAGTAACTCCAGTAAGTTTAGCCAGATGACTCAATGAATTAGATTAAGAAAAATAAGAAAATAAAAGTAGTTTACTAAATGTATAAAATAAATGTCAGAAACCCAACAAATTTCTCACCGTAACAGAGTGAAACGTGTAGGAGACACTGCAATAAAGTGGCTTAATGTGCACACAATGTGTTGGATTGGGCAGAGTTTAAATAAACTCATATCAGAACAGAAATCTTGCATTGTAAAGATTTATTGCACAAGGTATCTGTGCTTGGATCAGCAGATAAAGTGATCTGCCTGTCCAATAATTTGGGCAGAAAGTGATCAGGGTTATGATGGTTAATGTCTGTTTAGTTGCCAATCACAGAACCGGCTGTACTGATCAGTGTGTAGCCTGCCGGTGTCATCAGCTCTGTTCTGACTCGGGGTTTATTACAGAACACCGCGTTGCACAGAGCTGAGGAACAGTGGTTGATTTCTGGCTATTTTCACAAATAACATTTTGTGAACTTTGCTGTATGTTGTGGTGAGAGACTGTTATTGTCTGTTATTTACCCCTGTTTGAGTGGATTACCAGATATTTAAAGAATATATCAGCCACAAATATAAATTGGGAATAAAAAATTTATTTAAGATTGTTAGATCATTTAAATACTTGTTTGTAAAAACAAACAAACAAACAAATAATTAACATCTTGCAATAGCATAAATAGATGAATAAATACATATATAAAAGCATCAACAGTATGTTAAATTATTGATTAATAAATACACACCAGATGCTCAGAGAGCACAATGATGCTACCTTGTGATGTAACTTTACATCATTAATTATTCCAATTTATGTACTTAGCACATACTGTAAGAAGGTCAAACTGGAGCGCAAATAGAGCTCCAAAATTCATCTTGGGAATCCTTAATGGGTTTTAACTCTGGCGCTGGATGTTGAAGCTTCTGTAGCGTGGGGCGGTCTCCTGACACACTTCCACCACCTGGTCGTCGTCCTGCGCTGTGCTGATGTACCAGTCGGGGCAGCGGACAGACATGAGAGTGCTGATGCTGCGCCCAGTGTCGCGTTTATAGAAGAGAAATCGCACCATGTCGCTTTCATCGCTTATCCTTGTCAGACTGTTTTTATCCGTCACCTCCTGAGGAGAGCAAACATCCATGTCAGAGAGTTTCAGTCAACAAAATTAGGCCTGATATCAAATATTAATTCATCTATATGTGTGCAGTGTCTTATAGATTATAACAAATGGTGTGCTTTTCATGTGAGATTCCTGAAAGAAGTTTACCTCCAGGTGGAGGGCTGGCTTGTCGTCATCCTCGTGACAAGACAGATAGAGGTTTGTGCCTTTGATGCCCAGAGCGACAGGCCTGGTCTCAGCGTTGGGTGTAGGGTGCGCGTAGGTCGACATGTTCAAGTGCACTGTGGAGAGAGTGATGGATACAAGGTCATTTTAATAAAACATGGCAGCGTACGTAAGCAGGAAAATGTTAGAGGCACAATTGAATCAATTTAATAAATTCAAGCTACCTATCCTTTCTACTTTATGGCATTTTAGTTCTTTTCTACTTCATGTTTCTAACAACATGGATGATGGATGATGATTTTTAATGATTTTCAACTATTTAAACGTCTAAGTGTCACATGTAGTTACCTTTGCGGTCATCACTGCCTCCCTGCAGCATCACTGCATGGAGCTCCATGCTGCTTTGGACCAGAACCAAGCTCCTCTTTTGGCTGTCAGTCACAGTGCACTCAATCTCATCCCTGCTGGTGAACTGAGGTGGTGGACCTGTCCTCTCGATCATATGCTCTGGGACAAAAACAGACATGCATGGTTGAATATGGTGTTAAACTAGATGTGACTAGGATGGTAAAATGGAAAGATACATTATTTGTGCATTAATCTAAAGAGAATTCAAAATAGCTAAACCTAATTCATATTTTATAGAAGAGATAATGGCTCATTATGAGTTTTTCCAGTATTAAACTTGTGATTACCTTCCACAATGCTCTCCAGCATGATGGAAAGCAGGTTTTCATCCTGGAAGTCTGTGCTCAGCACTGGCTCTGAATTGCTGGTCTTGAACCTCTCCATGGCAATGATGAGGTTGACCACACTCTTCATTGTCACTGGATGATGGGAAACTTCCAAGTCCAGTCCCTTGGGCATCTTGAGGCTCCATTCCTCAGCCATGTAGCTCATTTCCAAGTCCATCTTTTACTGAGTTAAGATCTGCTAAAGCACAGAAAATAATTTGTATTATCCTCACAGCTGGATTTTCAGCAGAACTTCTACTCATCTTATACTTTCTTTATTTTGTTTCTGTTACTATTTACATTTTATAGCATTTTTAAAAAATTGCTCTCTACTGTTACAAAGCAAGGATCTTCTTTGCTCAAGATGAACACTGTCAAAAAACCAAACGAACATTGTAAGTGAGCTTACCTGTTGAAATTTGGAGATCAGAAGCTGTGTCAATGTGCTGTGTTCACAGTTGTTCTGTCAGCGTTGTTCTGCCCGACTGTGCTGTCTGGCAGGGTTTTTAAATCCCCTCATCAGGGAAGTTTGGTATTGCATACAACACATCCGTCACTATGATGCAATAGTGGAGTTGCACAAGTTCTCGGCGGTAAAGTGAGCTGGCAGATTCACACACAAAATCCTCTTCACTGATTCCAAAGATTGGCAACAGCTTGAAGCATCTGCACAGAAGAGTCATAAGTAAAGGATAGACTGGCACTTATAAAGTACCTCTATATTCATTTTAAGTATTAAAAGGACTTTTACTCGATCACACAGCAGTACTCCATCAAACGTTCACCCGAATGTCTGTGTAGGTTTGATGAATATCCAGGACATGATAGTCTAAGTAAGTACGTAAGCAACTGGCCTTGTTTAAGTTTTGTGAAGCGCTTTCACCTCTCATCCCAGAGGCTTTCTCAGTTCTAAAAACCAACTGTTGAAGAGTCCCAGGTATTTAAACCCTAGTGGGGTTTGCCATGCATTTATTGAGTGGTGGTCCGAACACGCTTCGCTGCATTGCATGCGATGGATGAGAGGAGTAACAAGTCACTGCTCTGTGAGCATTAAGTGTCTCTTGATTTCTCAGTCAGATTCATACATGAGCAGCCATCATTCCCAGATCATCAAAACAGCTGCGCTTTAAGGTAAATGTTGTCGTGATTTGTGCTCTATAGATAAAATTTAACGGAATTGATATGTCCATTGTTATATACAGACTATCTACTATTAAAATAGAGCAATGACCGACAGCACCATGACACAGGATTAAAAATTGCCTCATCTTTGAGAAATAACAAAAAATTCATGAAAGCAGGTGAAAACTCATCATATGTAATTTAAAAAATTTCTTCATACGTCTTTAAAGAATTTTAATGGGTATTTTAATGTGATAAAAAAAAATTCCAGTACACTTCCTAGGTGGAGTTGTGTAACAGTGCTTAAATAACTCTAAATTTCCTTGTTGGGACATGAGTGATGTGTCAGGCACGTTTATCACGCTCAGGCTGACGGTTACATCAGTGTTTTGACGTCAAAAAGCAAAAGACAAAAAAAACCACTGTTTGCAACCATTTTTGCCTATTTTGTTTTTAACTTTCACTTTAACTCCAAAAAATAATAATAAAGAATTTTATTATCTCTGCCATTACTGAATAAAAAAAAAGAAAAACCTCTGCTTTAATGTTCCCAGTTTAAGCTTCTATAGCAGCCCTCACTGATAGATGAGGGCTTCCTGACAGTCACTGTTTTATATTTAACTAAAAAAGGAAAGATTTATCATAAATTTAAGCATATTACAAATGTCTCAAATGGCTTTTATAGATTTTGGATATTTCAGTACAGTTTTGAAAGGATGAAATATTTTAGATAAGGAATACAGATTGTAAATCTAAAATAAGCTGCTGTGAATGGATCCAAATGTCACGAGCTGGGAAATGACTGGAGCCAAATTGTATCTGTCTAAATCTGTGATCTAAAGTCAAATTTCCATCTTCAAAAGCTGGATTTTTTGGTTAGATCAAGAAAAACCTTTTGATAGAGTGGATTATTTGTTTAGAACACTTTAAGATGCAGGTTTGGGGGGAAAATTATTTCATGCATTGAGCTGCTGTTTTGTTGAAGATAGAAAGGGACTCAGCAGACCAGTCCCTGTCTGGAGAGGCATTAGGGATGGTTGTCTGTTATCTGGCATGCCATATGCTCCTGCTATTGAACCCTTCTTGAACCAAAGGGTTCACGGGGTTGACTTTTGCTACAGATGCCAACATATCAGTTATCTTTTCTGCCTATGTTGACGATCTGACTGTGTTTATTACTAATTGAAATGATATTCACATATTCAGTGTTGGGAAGGTTACTTTTAAAATGTATTCCATTACAGAATACATGCCCCAAAATGTATTCTGTAACGTATTCCGTTACGTTACTCAATGAGAGTAATGTATTCTGAATACTTTGGATTACTTAATATATTATCATGCTGTTTACAACTACATGAATGTACTATTGCTGTGATTTATTACTGTTACTGAAGGTCCGCGGCTCCGAACCGTAGTAAAGGGACCTCTGGCTAATACGGTGGGTTCTGTGTCGGGCTCGTAGCCGAAAACTAGCTTTACTTTGTTGTCTGGGTCAACTTTGCTAGCGAGAGACAGAGAGAGGCGTTCAAAGGCTGCTCCAACGGAACTTATTGTTTTCGGAGGAAAACACGAACACGGTGTACAGTCGAGTCTTAATAGCTTACTTACAACTGGGCTCGTCAGGCACTCTTCTTGGCTGCAGTGGTTATTATTATATTTACATGCTTCCAGCTCCCGTTTTTGCTCGATGACAGCTTGTACTTTTCGACTCTCCTTTTTCTCCCACCTTGCTCACAGACACATAACGGGTATGGCAGTCCATTCTCCCTGCAGCACGGACTACACTGCCCACCAGGCTACATTCTTTAGAGCTATACCTGTAGCATTCTGCCTATTAGCTTAGCACAACAACAGGCGCTCTCTCACCCAGGAAACACGCAGAGAGAAAGCGTCACCATGTAACCATGGCAACCGTAACGCTGCCGCCTGGAACAACAGAACGTAGCTGTCAAACAAAACCCAAACAGTCCTGACCCGCCACAATATGAAACAGGGAAGTACCGCCGTGTAATCCATTTATTTCAACAAGGTAACTGTATTCTAAATACCACCTTTTCAAACGGTAACTGTAACGGAATACAGTTACTCATATTTTGTATTTTAAATACGTAACGGCGATACATGTATTCCGTTACTCCCCAACACTGCACATATTACAGAAAAGCTATCACTGTATGAGAATGCATCCTCTGCAAGTGTTAACTGGCAAAAGAGTGAAGGGTTACTTTTAGGAGAGTGGAAAAGCAAGTGGGAGCCATTATTTCCAGCTGTGCTGCAATGGAGCAGAGAGAGTGGTGAAATGCCTTGGAGCTTTTCTTGACAGTGACGATTTCCAAAAACTGGGAGAGTATAGTGGAGAAAATTAGTGCCCAACTGTGTGGATGGACATTTATCCAGTCACAGATGTCCTGTTTGGGGAGATCAGTGGTTATAAATAATCTGGCTGCTTCAGAGCTCTGAATCAAATGGTTTTTGAGCCTCCACATACACTGGTGCAGGAAATAGAGAAGTGACTGGTTGCCTTTTTTGGGGGGGTTGTTAAATCTCCAGCACTTTTCTTACCTCTGTCGGAAGGTGGACAGCGACTGATTGACATAAAAAATTGCATTAGGCCTTTTTGTCTTTAGACTGCTCAGCATTTCTTATACCACAAACCACAAATGTGGATCAAAATGATGACTGGTACGGACATCTCAGGGATTTCATCCTTCTACCACTCTGTTCTGAAGGCATGGACAAAAGTTTTACGTGTTAAAAGAGTCTGCTCTGAGTTTTATGTCAGCATGATTGAAGACCCCCTGTTCTTCAACCCTCTTATTCAGTCTAGCTTGCTTGGTTCTATTAGCATCAATAATTATAGCATTTGTTACCATGCAAAGAGTCCTAGCAACATCTGGCCTGACAAAACTGGCAGTGTTGAGATCAGGAGAGCAGTGGAAAACTGCTGCTGTCTTCAGCCAGTTCTGCCAGTTCCTAGGTCATTGTCTGTCTTACGGAAGTTGGTGGAGGAAGTGGTGGCTGCCCTTCCTGGATTCGTTTGGCAAGTGCCGAGTGTGGGTTTTGCAGAGACTCACTAGCCACCACCCCCCAAAATTTTCTTCCCCCCTTAGTGGCCCTCTGGCTAGATTGTCCTATGTTCATAATATTTTTAATAAATGTGAGCACAAGAGAGAGAGGAAGACATCTTACAGTGAGTTGAAACAATAATTTGTTATTTATTCTTGCATATACAATTTTTCTCAATCGTATTGAGTCACTTTGTATGTTACTCACAATTTCCATCGCCTCTTCCCATTCGCGGAGCCCCTGCACGGTTCGGCTTTGGTGTGCCACCCCAATATTTTTAGTGGCTCCCATGGCCACCCCTATGAAAAAAATCCAGGGGGCCCTCGATCTTAGCCGGTTCTGCCAGTTCCTAGGTCATTGTCTGTCCTACGGAAGTTGGTGGAGGAAGTGGTGGCTGCCCTTCCTGGATTAGTTTGGCAAGTGCCGAGTGCGGGTTTTGCAGAGACTCACTAGCCACCCCCCAAAATTTTCCCCCAAAATCCAGGGGGCCCTAGATCTCTAGTTGAGGATAGCGCACAGGTGAGTTACCACAAACAGACATATGGCGCTTATTTAAAGCCAAGTGTATCGTATCTGATACATGTGTTTTTATGAGTTTTTGAGACTTCTACATCATCAGCATGACTATTTTTTACCCTCAAAAAATGATCTAAATTGCATGACACATTTTTAATGACTAAATTGCAAAAATATGGGTTATGTAGCAAATGTGATACAAATTAAAACTGCAGATTAAAATTTGATATCTTTTTATATATATTTTGTCTTGGGGTTCAACAAACACTCCATTATCAAAAAATGAAGATTTCTGGCAGTTATTTCATGGTTCGGATTTTAAAGGGACATAGTCACTGTAAATATGGACTGGTTCTTATATCTAAGCTAACTGAGCTCTCAAAGTGATTTACACAACTTGACTCATTCACACCGGCACTTTTTAAAATACTCTTTCTGTCTAAGTGTTTCTATCTAACATTCACACATATTCATATTCTGATGGTTGCATTGGAGAGCAACTTGGGGTTAGTACCTTCCCAAGGATATTTGGCAAGCAGACTGGCTATCTGCTCTACCACCTGAGCCACAGGTGGTAGAGCAGATAGTCAAAGATTATGAGCTTGTATTTTTTTCAAGCTGAGGAGACCTTGCAACATTTGTGGTTTGGGTGTCCTAAACTAGTTCCTCTCTTTACATCTCCCTGTCTGGAGAAGTATTAGGCAAGGTTGTCTGTTATCTGGCATATTGTATACTCTCCTCTCTTTACATTACCTCAACTGTTGTTGGCTGGGTATGGACAGGTGTTGGGTGACAGAGTTTTTATTTATGGCCCTTAAAACTCTGCAGCACAGCGGAAGCAGACTTGTCTCATCAATTTTCTTACAGGCCAGGCAACAGTAGTTAACTAGGAGGAATAAGATGAAAGGAATTGGGTCCCCCTACGCCAGGGGTGTCCAAACTCCGGGTCCATTTTTAATTGGCCCGCAAGTAATGTTATAAATAGACAGTGTTGGGGAGTAACGGAATACATGTACCGCCGTTACGTATTTAAAATACAAAATATGAGTAACTGTATTCCGTTACAGTTACCGTTTAAAAAGGTGGTATTTAGAATACAGTTACTTTGTTGAAATAAATGGATTACATGGCGGTACTTTCCTGTTTCATATTGTGGCGGGTCAGGCCTGTTTGGGTTTTGTTTGACAGCTACGTTCTGTTGTTCCAGGCGGCAGCGTTACGGTTGCCATGGTTACAGGGTGACGCTCTCGCTCTGCGTGTTTCCTGGGTGAGAGAGGCCTTTTTGTTGTTGTTGTGCTAAGCTAATACTAGAATGCTACCGGTATAGCTCTAAAGAATGTAGCATCATAGGCAGTGTAGTCCGTGCTGCAGGGAGAATGGACTGCCATACCCGTTATGTGTCTGTGAGCGAGGGAGGGAGAAAAAGGAAAAGTACGAGCTGTCATCGAGCAAAAACGGGAGCTGGAAGCATGTAAATATAATAATAACCACTGCAGCCAAGAAGAGTGCCTGACGAGCCCAGTTGTAAGTAAGCTATTAAGACTCGACTGTACACCGTGTTCGTTTTCCTCTGAAACAATAAGTTCCGTTGGAGCAGCCTTTCAATGCCTCTCTCTGTCTCTCGCTAGCAAAGTTGACCCAGACAACAAAGTAAAGCTAGTTTGCGGCTACGAGCCGACACAGAACCCACCGTATTAGCCAGAGGTCCCTTTACTACGGTTCGGAGCCGCAGACCTTCAGTAACAGTAATAAATCACAGCAATAGTACATTCATGTAGTTGTAAACAGCATGATAATATATTAAGTAATCCAAAGTATCCAGAATACGTTACTCTCATTGAGTAACGTAACGGAATACGTTACAGAATACATTTTGGGGCATGTATTCTGTAATCTGTATTCTGTAATGGAATACATTTTAAAAGTAACCTCCCCAACACTGTAAATAGAATAGAATATGGCCCGCACTTCAACTTTTGCTGGAGTGTATTGCACTTCTTAGTTTTAACACCAGGGGGAGCTGCTGTTGATCAAGGCAGTTGCTCCACCAAAAAGGACAATCACAGAAGAAATTTACCCCAAGTTACTAAACATGGCAGAACCAAAGAAGCGAAAGGTAGAAAGTGAGTGCAGAAGATTTCAGACACGGTGGGAGAGTGAATATTTCTTCAGATAATTCAAGGGGACGTGTGTCTGTTTGATCTGCACTGAAACTGTGACAGTTATGAAAGACTAATGTATGACGTCATTATGAAACCAAACATCAGGCCTATGCATCTTACACTGGAGAGAGCAGAAGTTAAAGCAAAGGGTAGCTCTCCTGCAGGGTCAGCAACAGTATTTTTTTTCGTGCTCAAATGATCCAGGAAAAGGCTCCAATAGCCAGCTATGAGGTCGCCCAACTCATGGCAAGACATGGCAAGCCTTTTTCAGATGGAGACCTCATAAAACACGGCCTCGTTAAAATCACCCAAATAATGTGCCCTGAAAAAGTGCAGGACTTCAACAACGTCAGCGTGTCCAGAAATCCAGTTGTGCGACGCATTGAAGACTCGTCAGCCAACATATAACTGCAACCGTCTGATAAAGCTGTGCTTTTGATTTTTACTCCATCGCATGCGATGAGAGCACCGATGCCACAGACACCACACAGCTGCTAATTTTTTTGCGGGGAGTGGACGAGAGCACGAGCGCTTTAGGTGAATAAAAAATATATTCCACAGTACCCGTGTGTTAATAATAAGCAGGTACACATGCTTCAAATATCAATAATGCGCATCGATTCTGTCACTACCCTGCTTTTGCGCACCACTTTCTTATATGCGTTTTTCTTGTTAACACACAGAGTACACACACGCACTCGCAAAGTCAGCTGATCTCATCTGATGCAGATTTGCTCCTTGATCAAGTGACATTTGTCCGGATTTTTGGCACGAGTGGCGATCAGCACCGCAGCTGGATGGTCCGATTTACATACCCAGCGCAGCTGATCCTCACCAGTATAATTTACTAAAATTATATGAACTCCTGTTATTAAGTCCAGTTCAGTATGTTAATGTTAATAACCGTTTCAAACTAACGTTAATAGGTGTGTTGCTAAGCCTAATAACTTAAAAAACAAGCTTGAAATGTACCCGTCCTATTTTCCCCTTTATTGTTTTTTCTCTGTGCTGTAAATCTTCTGTCTAAGAAGAAATCTGAGGCTGCTGTTCTGAGAATGAGCTACCAAAGCTTTTTCTGAATAAATCAATAAAGATCCATTTATGGAAAGCTGTGATGAAGGCAGTTTTGTCTTTAATTATATTCAACAATATAACATATTTGACCACTTTTAAGTGATTTTTCTAACTTTTCTCTAACTTTCTAACACTAAAGTTACGGTTATATACCTAATTTCTATTAAGTGGCCCAGCCCCTCCTATATTTTTATGTATGTGGCCCTCAGTGAAAAAAGTTTGGACACCCCTGCCCTACGCAAATTGCTACCTACTCATGGTGGAGGGGTTTGTGTGTCCCAGGGATCCCAGGGACTATGTTTTGTGCCCTGGTAGGGTCTGTCATGGCAAATTGGTCCTGGGTGGGGGACGACACAAAGAGCCATTCAGAAGACCCCTATTAGAAGACCACCGAGGGAACAGTTTACCCTGCCCAGGATAGGGTTACCGGGGCCCCACTCAGGAGCCAGACCAGGGGAGGGTCCCTGAGGGTGAGCATCTGGTGGCCAGGCCCGGCCGGGCACCACCCAAAAAACGGACATGGGCCCATCTTCCTGCAGGCCCACCACCGCAGGAGGTACCATAGGGGTCGGGTTCATTGTGAGTCGGGTGGTGGCCAGGAGGTGAAGGGTGGCTGGCCTCTGCCGTAGAGATTGAGAAGAGTGAGAGAGATAGAGAGAGTGAGAAGGTCAGCCATCTGGGAGGAGCTCCGAGTAGAACCGGAGCCAGCTGAGGTGGTTCAGGCATCTGATAAGGATGCCTCCTGAGCGCCTCCTGGGTGAGGTGTTCCGGGCATGTCCCACTGGCAGGAGGCCCAGGGCAGAGCCAGGACATGCTGGAGAGATTATATCTATCGGTGGCCTTGGACCACCTTGGTGTTCCCCCAGACAAGCTGGAGGAGGTGGCTGGCAAGAAGGAGGTCTGGGCTTCTCTGCTTGGAATGCTGTCCCCACGACCCGGTCCCGGATAAGCGGAAGAAGATGGATGGAATTGGGTCTACAGATGTTGAACTTGGGTCTGGTGTCTGCTCATATCAACTCACAATTTACCTATTATAAAATGGATTTTGTTGTTGAATGCGGTTGTTAATATGTGCAGCAATAGTTTCTGTTTTTCATTGTATAACTATAACTTCTTTGTATGACTTTATTTCTATTGCACAAAATAAAACGTTCAAGTGCAAACTTCATCCAGGACAGAAACAGCCACAACTTGGGCTCTTTGCTAGCATCTGCCCAGGCAGCATGCTAACACAAATATAGCCAAGAACCCAGAGTGATGTTAAAGCTGAGTAAATGCCGACCCCGGCCCAGCCGTCAGACCCTGAACTTCAGCAGGTAATATAAGCAGCTCTGTTTCTACCTTTTCAATCACTGTTGCGATTGCTTTGAGGTGTCTTTGGGCTGGTTTTCATATTTGCCTTGTGTTTTATGTTCATACGTAATGTTGGAATTTAGTCATCTTTAATACAAATACACCTCTTCTTGTCTTTCTGCAGGTCTGACTGGAGGGTAAGAGGTGGTTGTCATGGTGATGGGTGAAGCGGTGTTTCCAAAAGGCCCAGAAAGCTGGAGAAGAAGAAGAATGAGCTGAAGCGCTGGATCACAGCCAAATAAGAAGAACTGTGGCTTAGTATCCTGTTCATCACACATAATAAAAAAAATTTACTTTACCTTCAACTGCTTAATAAATTGAAGAAAAGGCACTTTGAGCATATTTGTCTTCTCCTTCTCAAGAATGAACCCAACAGTAAACACTGAGGGTTGGGTTTAAGGTAGGGTTTGTGTCCATGTGTGGGACCGTAGCCTAAGGTTTATGTTGTTAACTGGTAATTATGTGAAAATGGGTTTTAAGTCATTCAAAGAAAATAATGTAATGAGTAGTGTAACAAATTACTTTCTCTATGGAGTAATCAAGTAACATGCTGCATTACTTCAACCCCAACACTGGCAATAAGGCTTCGTTTGTTTTAAATAATTTCAATCCTTGTCAGTGGATTTCCTCATGAATAAAAATGATACAATTATCTATAAAAATAACAAATAACAATGTTTATTTTCATAGTAATTTTCAGGCTTACAAACTGCTTCCCAGAAAGACAAAATAAAAAAAACAGTCGAAGTCGGCTGTGTGTCAGGCAGTAGCTGCACCCAGAAATGCAGAGCTCAGAAGAAAAACTAGAACTAAACTTAAAAGTATGCTGAGCTCAAACAAGGTCAAAAATAATGCAGATCAAAAAGAAGGAAAACAGAATTATACATTTTCTACGGAAACACAAAACCAAGAGGAAAACAGCTCTGAGGGAGAGCTTGACAAAAGGATCAGAGGAGACTCAGACAATATATGCACACACAGGATAACAAGGGAAAAGGCAGCAGGTGGAAGTATAACTGAAACTAACCAGATAAACAGATAAAGCGACAAAGGAAGCAGAACTAAACCTAAAGCACATGAGACAAGAGATCATAAGATGGGAAATACTGAAGACTGAGACCAGGACTAAGACATATGAACTTAAGATACAGACACAAAACAAAACAGAGAGACAAGATGAAAGGAAAAGAACTGGAATACAAGAAGAATTAACAAAAGTGTCAGCGAAGGACAGCAATTATTTATTTTAGGAAGAGAAACCCAAAGAGGTTCTAGTAGCAACAGGAGCATTAGATTTGTGGTTGTAAACAAACTGTTAAGATTCCAACACAGAATTTAAGATCTATAACTTAGATGCAAATGGTATTAATGAAAAGTTTCAGTCTGGTTTTAAACCTCTATTCCGTGGTTTTAGTTTTACTTGACTTGACTGTCTCAAAGGTACGGTTTTAACTTGGATTAAATCCTACCTCTCAGAGAGGTCGTTCTCTGTTGCTATGGGGCAACACTCCTCGGCTTCTGCCCCTATTTATTGTGGTGTGCCTCAAGGGTCCGTGCTCGGTCCTGCTCTTTTCTCTTTGTACATGTTGCCATTGGGATTAATTTTTTAAAAATACAACATCTCCTTTCACTGTTATGCCGATGATATCCAGATTTATTCACCTTTGAAATCCGATGTGTTTGCTTCTTTGCAACGTCTGTTCAACTGTTTGCATGAAGTTAAAATTTGGTTGTCACATCATTTTCTTGCATTGAACGAGAATAAGACCGAAATCGAAGTCTTTGGTAGTCACACTCCGCTAGACCAGTTAGCTGATGCCCTTGGCCCTCTCGCTAGCCATCTCTCGCTCACTGTAAGAAACCTCGGAGTCTTCCTGGTTGGCTCTTTTAAACTTGAGAAACAGCTCTCCACTGTGGGAAAAAACAGCTTCTGCCAGTTGCGTCAGATATCTAAAGCAAAGCCGTTCCTTCCTTTAAAGGACCTTGAAAAGCTTATCCATGCAATTATCACATCCAGATTGGACGACTGTAACTCCCTCTACTCGGGCCTCCAATGCTCTTCTCTTTACCGGCTTCAGTTAATTCAAAATGCAGCTTTTAACAGGTACGAGGATCTATGAACACATAACTCCAATTTTAGCCAAATTACATTGGCTTCCTGTTAAATATCGTATAGATTTTAAAATTCTTTTGTTCACTTATACAATCCCAACAGAGCACTTAGATTGTCCAATCACAGGCTCCTAGCACAACCTAGGAGAGGTGACCGGGCCTTTGCAACCGTGGCACCCAGACTCTGGAGTAACCTCCCTGTTCATATTCGTACTGCCGAGTCTATCAAGTCTTTTAAATCACGTCTTAAAACGTATTTTTTTACTTTGGCTTTTGATTCTAACTAGTTGGCTGTTCTAGCTTGTTGTGTTGTTACCTATTGTTTGTTGTCCTGTTTTAATTGTCTCATGCGTTTACTGTTTCAGTTTTCAGTTTTATTTGTCATATGCAAGTTAGCACAGGGTCAACATTGCAATGAAATGTGTTTGACGAGCATCAGTCACTCAGCAGCATGATACAGTAGGAGAAAATATAATAAAATATACTAAAATAAAAATATAAAAATAGTAAGGAGCTAAATATTAGAGAGACATGGTAAAAGAGAAAAGATGACTAAATATATATGTATCTATAAATATAAATATATGTACACTAGTGATTAAATAAGAAAATCTTGAAAAGAAATATGACGGGAGGGTAGATGGGATATTGCACAGGAATGAGCAGCAGAAAATTACAGTATTGCACTTTAAATATAAATATCAATGACAATAAAGTGAAATGACCAGTGCAGATTAAACAGAGTTGTGAAGCTGCAGGGTAGCTTCTGAGTGCTGTGTTGTGTGTGTTTAAGTGTTGTGGTTGAGGTGTCGTATGGCTTGGTGGTAAAAACTGTTTTTAAGTCTTGTAGTCCGAGCAGACAGACTCCTGTAACGTCTGCCAGATGGTAACAAGGAGAACAGCTGAAGACAGTGAAGACAGTGAAGCACTATGGTCAACATTGTTGTTTTAATATGTGCTATATAAATACATTTTGATTTGATTTATATCCAGGTACCTCTAGTGACGCACTCCTTGATTAATTATTTTTTTTTAATTAAAATTAAAATTAGGATTTGTATAGGCTTGTGACAATATATCAGTTTTGGGTTAATTATTTAAACACAAAGCAGGTATAGTACAAGGAGAAGTTCCTCTTATTTAACAGTTATCATGTCAAAGCAGAAGTTGTCAAAATATTGATTTTTTTATTTTAGATCTTTGCAAGAAACATATTGTTAGAGCTTTTTTTTTTTTACACAAGGTGAACAAAAGATTTGAAACAATGTGTCTACTTTAGACAAGAGTATTACAGTACGTCATTCCATCTTAAATCTACAGCCTTCTCATTGCATGAAAATTTTATAGTATACAGTTTAAACACATAAAAAGACTGGTGTGAAGTTTCAGTCTCACATATCAAAAACCTTTCAATCAAATCTAAAGAAAAATAAGACATAAGATATAAAAATGGAAATAAAAATAAATAAATAAATACATAAATACACACCAGATGCTCAGAGAGCACAATGATGCTACCTTGTGATGTAACTTTACATCATTCATTATTCCAATTTATGTACTTAGCACATACTGTAAGAAGGTCAAACTGGAGCGCAAATAGAGCTCCAAAATTCATCTTGGGAATCCTTAATAGGTTTTAACTCTGGCGCTGGATGTTGAAGCTTCTGTAGCGTGGGGCGGTCTCCTGACACACTTCCACCACCTGGTCGTCGTCCTGCGCTGTGCTGATGTACCAGTCGGGGCAGCGGACAGACATGAGAGTGCTGATGCTGCGCCCAGTGTCGCGTTTATAGAAGAGAAATCGCACCATGTCGCTTTCAGCGCTTATCCTTGTCAGACTGTTTTTATCCGTCACCTCCTGAGGAGAGCAAACATCCATGTCAGAGAGTTTCAGTCAACAAAATTAGGCCTGATATCAAATATTAATTCATCTATATGTGTGCAGTGTCTTATAGATTATAACAAATGGTGTGCTTTTCATGTGAGATTCCTGAAAGAAGTTTACCTCCAGGTGGAGGGCTGGATTGTCGTCATCCTCGTGACAAGACAGATAGAGGTTTGTGCCTTTGATGCCCAGAGCGACAGGCCTGGTCTCAGCGATGGGTGTAGGGTGCGCGTAGGTCGACATGTTCAAGTGCACTGTGGAGAGAGTGATGGATACAAGGTCATTTTAATAAAACATGGCAGCGTACGTAAGCAGGAAAATGTTAGAGGCACAATTGAATCAATTTAATAAATTCAAGCTACCTATCCTTTCTACTTTATGGCATTTTAGTTCTTTTCTACTTCATGTTTCTAACAACATGGATGATGGATGATGATTTTTAATGATTTTAAACTATTTAAACGTCTAAGTGTCACATGTAGTTACCTTTGCGGTCATCACTGCCTCCCTGCAGCATCACTGCATGGAGCTCCATGCTGCTTTGGACCAGAACCAAGCTCCTCTTTTGGCTGTCAGTCACAGTGCACTCAATCTCACCCCTGCTGGTGAACTGAGGTGGTGGACCTGTCCTCGCTATTATACTGTCCTCTGAGGAAAACAAAAACAGACATTCATGGTTGAATACTGTGTTGTTATGCTGTTTTAAACCAAAGGCTTTAGTTAGATCAGAGAAAAGACATAGATAATAGTATATAATATAATAGTTCAGTGTTTTTCCACTATTTAAATGAAGTCTTGTCTGTGTGATTACCTTCCAAAAAGCTCTTCACCCTGATGGGCAGCAGGTTTTCATCCTGGAAGTCTGTGCTCAGCACTGACCCTGACGTGCTGGTCATTAACCGGTTCACGGCAATGATTAGGTGGGCTACACTCTTCATTGTCACTGGATGATGTAAAACCTCCAAGTCCAGTCCCTTGGGCATCTTGAGGCTCCATTCCTCAGCCACGTAGCTCATTTTGAAGTCCATCTTTTACTGAGTTAAGATCTGCAAAAGCCCAAAAAAACAGTTTCTATTATACTCACATTCATTCACTCACACATTACCTAAATATGTCTTCTACCTTTTTATCAGCTATTTTATTTATTTCTGTTTCTTATTGAACCAAAAAAACATGACATTTTTATATAATGCATTAAAGAAATATAGACATTTGCCTCACCGATTTGTGAATTTGATCTATGAATGAAACCTAAGCAAAAAACAACTACACTCTATACAGGATCCTCCTTATAATCTGCTCCACATTAACACTGTCAACAAATTGAGTCAGCTTACCTGTTGAAACCTGTAGTTCAGTTCAGTGTCAGTGAGCTTTGTTAGCAGTTGTCTGACTGACCTGATTGGCAGGAGTTTTATACGCTCCCTCGTCTCCTCCTATTGGGGAATTTCTAGAGCCAAACAAGGAGTGGAGCTCCTGGGCTTTCAGTGATGAAATACTGGAATTACACTGACATGTTTGCAGGTCCCCTAGTATCTAGCAATAAATAAACTATAACTATCACTGAATTATGTTATTTATATTTTTTAAGGGGAAAACAATGTTTTTCCTTTTTTGAAGTAGAGTTACAATGAACAGTGTGAAAACCCTCACATGCAATATTGAAAAGAGGAAGCTATACCGCTCTCTCCCACAAATCAAAGCAGACTCAACAAGCAACAAAATACTGAGAACTGTATGTTTATTTTTTTTTTTTAGTTACTACATTTGACTCCAGATTTATGATTTTAAAAACAGATTTTTTAAGGAGGTGATTTAAGCATACTGAAGGTAAATAAAGGTGTAAGATTGGCATCTGTAAACTCTTTGTTGGCCCTGTATGAAAACAGTATCAAAGGGTTGAGTAATATCAGCATCTTAAAAGTGTAAGTCATGTGGAGTCACAGCGGGAACAACAGAAAGTACAGAAAGCCGATGAAGCGCATGGCTCGTCACATGAAACCCAACATTTACTTGTTTGAAAGTTGTTATTTTTTCTCACTTATTTGAGCACTCTGTGGGGTTTTTGCTGTTATTTTTTGAGGAAAAAAAAATAGGAAGTGTAGTGCAACTGGTGCTATTTGTGTTACAAAGCTGATAGCAAGAATTCTCAACATACAGTCAGATACAGTTTAACGTGGATTAGTTAGGTTGTTTATTTCTCCTGGTGCTTCCTCTGCAGGTGAGCCAAAACCACACCCTGCTGCCACATGCTCTTAGAGCCTTTTTATTGGCCGAGCGTGTCAGGCATAGTTGTTACAGTTGAAAGCTCTGAGTAATTTATAAGTGCCTGGCAGGGGAAGGGCTCCACTTAAATATACTGTTTATGATATTTACATCCTGTTGCTTCATGTAAACTTTAAAAATGCTACGATCTTCCGATAAGCTCCAAACAAAAGTTTTCATTGTGTGACTAGTTTTGCAGCTATAATAGGCACATTTGACTCCAGATTTATGATTTTAAAAACAGAATTTTTAAGGAGGTGATTTGAGCATATTGAAGGTAAATAAAGGCTATTAAAACAGTAACAAAGGGTTCAGTAATATCAGCGTTTGACAGATAATGGTTTTATGGTCCAAAGTTTGGAAGCATATAATGAATGCTGTGAAATTCTAGCTTCATGTAGCAAATACTTTTCAAGATATAGATCTTTAAATGGTCAGCTGACCCGCTTTCAGGCTATTTTCCGGCACATTGAAATCTGGGGCAACGTGAATAACTTGAAAACAATTAAAGATAAAAGCCTGGAATTTTCACTGGTTCTTCTTACTAACCAAATGAATCGGTGTGTGTGATCTGGGACAGATAACCAAAAAATAAAAAGAAACAATCCTACAGAGACATACAAGAACACTGTTGGAAAATCACGGTGGAAAAAAAGCAAGAAAAGCAAAAACAAATCCTGACCGTGAGTCAGTACCATTAGCCAAGAAGAAGAGACTAAATTAAGCAATAAATAAATACAATTAGAGGAAGCAATTATAGCAAACGAGCATTATGCTGCTGGTTGGCAGTTTCACTTTGCTTTTTCATTTCCTTTATGATGAAATCAAAGGGAAACACGCAGAGAGATGACAAACTTTGACAAACAGAGTTTGAGGATATGATCCTTGATAACCAGACAAGTATCTTCCACTAAATTATATTAGATTTCATTCGAATGTTTTTTGACATAGGAAGTGAAAGGCAGTGCAGCTGACAGCATTGCTGGTTTATATCTCGAGGATCCTAATTGTGGAGTTTCCTCTCACAGTCCAAAGACATGGTCAACTCATGATCATAAACTGGATGTAAATGTCTATGATTATCTGTGTCAGGGTGTTATCCCTGCGTCTCACCCAGTGTGAGCTGGGATAGGCTCACTGCCATCCAATCTGCAGTTGGGTAAGGGGTTAAGGAAGGTAAATTGAAGGGGTGGGGGGTGTGAGGACCAGTGTTGGTCAAGTTACTTGAAAAAAGTAATCAGTAACTAATTACTGATTACTTCCCCAAAAAAGTAATCCCGTTACTTTACTGATTACTTATTTTCAAAAGTAATTAATTACTTTTTGACAACACGATTTACAACCTGAATAGGTGATAAAGCGATAGATCTTTCAGCCCAATTCTACTTTTTCTACATAATCCATCATACAAAATGTAATCAAATGGAAAAGTCTCTTTTTAAAACTTGTTTTATTAGTTTTAATCTTTTAACTTTATGCTTCAAGCAAACATTAAATTATATGCACCATTCTCTGACTGGAAGAAATTTGTTTAATATTTAAACCTATTTTCTGCACATTCCAGCACATAAAATAAAATATTTTTTGTGTGTTTACACTCAGTCTTTCAAATAGATGCAAGTAAAACACAGCAGAAAATAAATAAAGTCAAAGACTAGCCGTCCTTTTGCTCTATTTTCACCTGTAAAGCAGGAGTGGAGTAGACGGAGGTTTACCCTGGTGCAGGTGTGCCGCAGCGGTCAGTGGAAGAATCTGCGAGTTTCTCTGTGAGTTTCCCATTACGTCGTAGCTACTCGGTGCTTGCTTGGAAGTTTAGGGGGGGGGTTTTCGCTGTAAAAAGAAGTTTTCTTCCCACGCACAACGGACACTAATGTTTTTGTCACTTTTTATGGAATCAAACTCAAAGTAAGGTCAGTACTTCCACGCTTTAAACGCTGCACGCTCATACTCTCTCCCGCACTCGATATGTGATCCATTGTTGATCTGCACACAGCTGTTGTTAGGAACGTCGCACTTGCTTACGTCACTGTCATGAGAAATTCTCGCAAAAAAATCACGGTTTTAGTAACGCAGTAACGCAGCGTTCCTACGGGAAAGTAACGGTAATCTAATTACTGTTTTTGCAATAGTAATCCCTTACTTTACTCATTACTGCCCATCTCTGGTGAGGACATGCATGGATTTGCTGAAAACGGTTTAAATTTCACATAAAACTGTAGTTTTATCTGTTTGATATGTGTTTTTGATCCTTTTATTACTCAACGCGTCCCAGTGTCCTTTTTTATCTCTGCTATGTTTAGTGTGAGTCTTCTTTATACTGTATTGCATGTGCAGTTTGGCCGTTTCCCCACTCCACTGTAGAAGTTGTCTTGCATCTCATCCCCACTGACTCAGTGTGTTTATAAGGTATAGTCCTGTCTTCTCTTTGGTCTTTTTCATAGAGTCCGTTTAGCTCGCTGTACTGCGCCTCAAACTTCTACCAGGTGTTTTTTTTGGTTGGACTTAATGACCGTTTTCTGTTCTGTCTGTTTCCTCCTGTGCCCTAAAATTTCAGTTCAGGACAGAAACAAACATTTTCTTCACAAACATTTGCAGGAAATGGGATGATGCAGTCCAGTTGTCTTATTTACGTTGTCTGTGTCTTTGGCCTTTCATTTGGCTGCTAAATAAAGAAAAAGAAAAATCAAAAAAACAGCTGAATCAGCTTTCTTGCCTCTTTCTGCCTTCATTCTTTCTAATTTTTTTATTTCTTTTCTTTTAAAAAACGTGTTAACAGCTGGAGTGATTATTTTAAATATATTTGTTATTTCTGATAACAGTATAAACTAAAACATGCGCACATATTTTAGAAGACAGTGTTATGCGAGTATGTGAATTAATTCTAAACCAAAACCAGTTATTTATTATCCTGTAAATTAAATCCTATATTTAAAGAAAGAAAAATGTGAATGTCGTGTTATGTATAAGCCTCTACACTAATACTTAGTGGATATTACCACTGTGTGGCTGTCACTGCAGCCATCACACACTCCCCCTCTTTGGATGTCTCACCGGGACAGCGAGAGAGACAGTCTGCAGTGCATTTATGCTTGTTGGGCATGTGGTTGATGGTGAATCGGAATTGCTGGATCGCAAGGTACCATCGCGTGATCCTGACGTTTGTGTCCTTCATCTCCTCTATCCATTGAAGAGCCTTGTGGCTTGTTTCCAATACGAACATCTGTCCCAGAAGATAACACCTAAAGGAGTCCAGGGCCCATTTAATGGCCAGTGCCTCCTTCTCGATGGTTGAGTATCGTACTTCCCTCAGAAACAGCTTGCTGCTGATGAAGGCCACTGGATGACGTTCTCCAAGCGGTCCCTGTAACAGAACAGCTCACAAACTTCTCTCGGAGGCATCTGTCTGAAGAGTGAAATGTCTCTCAAAATCAGGGCTGTGCAAGACTGGGCTCTGTGTTCAGACTGTTCTTCCCATTCTATGCAAGGCCACCTGGGTTGGCTGGAAGACTGTTTACTTAGCCTGGCAGGACGAAGGACACTGTCTCAGCTGAACTCTGGACATATACACACACACACACAGACATATATATACACATGCAGACATACACTCATCCCCCCTCCAAACGCCTTCGACGCTTATTCCCTTCCGATGCTGACGGTGGATCAAGGAGACCAGCGCATAGGCTGCAGGCCCGGATGTACTGTCTACATCAGCTGTCTCTCACCCTTTACCCATCCCTGTTGCTTGTCATGTGATTCTTTGGTGTATTAAGAGTTTTTTCATGTGTTATGTGCAGAGGTGTTTTTTTCTGTTCTCAAACTGATCTCCCTGTTGGAGCTCAGTCTGGGGGGAGTTATTTTTTTCTCCTTATCTTTCCTCATGTAGTGCATTTTCCATTGTTATACCTCTCTGACCTGTCTTCCCCATGTGATGTTTTTGTGTAATGTATGTATGGTTGGAGGGTAAGATGGCGCCGCCATTGCGGGCAATAGGTCGGCAGCCTTAACATGAAATTTCCCCTTGTGGGACTAATAAAGGTATCTTATCGTATCGTATCGTATCGTATCGTATCGTATCTTATCTTATCTTATCTTATCTTATCTTATCTTATCTTATCTTATCTTATCTTATCTTATCTTATCTTATCTTATCTTATCTTATCGTATCGTATCGTATCGTATCGTATCGTATCGTATCGTATCGTATCGTATCGTATCGTATCGTATCGTATCGTATCTTATCTTATCTTATCTTATCTTATCTTATCTTATCGTATCGTATCGTATCGTATCGTATCGTATCGTATCGTATCGTATCGTATCTTATCTTATCTTATCTTATCTTATCTTATCTTATCTTATCTTATCTTATCTTATCTTATCTTATCTTATCTTATCTTATCTTATCTTATCTTATCCAGAGATTGTCGTAAGTCCTGAAAAGCCATCTTAGCCTCCTCCATCCAGTGGATCCTATTGGGACTTCAGGAACCAGTCAGATCTGTCAGAAGAGCTGCCCTGGCAGAGTAATGATGGATAAACCGGTGACAGAATCCTGCCATACCCAAAAATGATCTCAGCTGTTTTCTGGTTTCTTGTAAGGGACAGGATTCTATGGCGGTGACTTTATTGACTTGAGGTTTTATCACTCCATTTTCAATCACAAACCCAAGGTACTCAGGTTCAGCCTTGGCAACGTTACACTTAGCTGGATTTACCGGCAATGCTGCAGACTGAAGACGCGCCAATACCTTCTCCGGGTGTTGCAGGTGTTCTTCCCAGGTAGAACTGAAAATGACTATGTCATCAAAGTAGGCGGCAGCAAAATCAGACATGTCAGACAGACCAAGACCGGAAAGTTCAAGAAAGATGGACATTGCAGTTTGGTGAAAGTGCGAGCTGCCTTATGTATAACTTGCCATACTGAAGGAATATAATCAATGACAGGAAAAAACTAGCTGAGCAGCAAAAGGAAGAAACAAGAACTTCTCCACAAAGCCATTAAGGACACTGATGCTGCTGTTGAAGGAAGTTATGCAGTTAGTGAATCAATCGCCAAAGCAGGAAAGCCATTCACCCAAGGGCAATTTCCGAATGACTGCATGTTATTAGTTGTTGATGTTCCTGATGTCCAAAAAAAAGAGGTTGTTCAACAGCATTGCTGTGTCGGCAAACGCTATAAGCCTCTGTGGCAGAGTAGTTTAAAAAACACGACATTTTCAGAAATATATGTATATTTTTTTTATTTTGCTACTTGATCACTAGATTGTTCCTCCAGCCACTCTAAGCTGTAAAATGTATTAAAATATAGTAAAAAGTTCAAAATCTATGCAATCCTTTAACTTTTTTTTTACAGCATTTCCAATGAGTCGGACTGGAATGTTTGCTCTGCTGATTCTGGCCCCCGGGCCTTATGTTTGACAGCCCTGGTGTAGGGTTTTGTTAAATTAACTCCTAGACAACATATAAAGTATTTAGACTGCTGGTAATTTATTATCAGTGATAATTCAAACTACATTAGGCAACAAGTGTGTTTACACATGCTGCTACATTTTCCAACACAAACTCCTTTTTTGGTCACGGACTCTTCCTGAGCACACCAGATATAGCCAGTTGAGTTTGACTGCAACACGGGTTTGATTGCATCACAGTGGAACTGCAATCACCCAGAAATCTCTGTTGGCACACTACGGCTAATGACATTACGATGAGGTTTGCCCCATAGCTATCATTACTCGTCTCCTTTCTCCACCTTCTAATAGCAGGTCTAGGTGATGTATCAGACCTGATACTGTTTCTATTATACAAGATCACATTATTCCCTTAGGCTATTTTCACAATTAAAATTCCTGGTGTTGACACAGCCAGTAGCTTTGGAATTTTTCCGGTTTGAAATTCAATCCGCCTTCTACTTCCTTCAGAACTGACTCACATCAATCCTACATAATACAGCACGCTCTAGCAATAACAAACAACGGACAGTACAGACGAGTGTGTAATCCATGCTTCAGTATCAGATTCAGCTGATAATCTCTTGTATTAGACAACTTCTCAGAATCATTTCACACCAACAAGGAAGGAGGAAAGAAAAAGATATAAGCAACTTCCAGTAAAATCTAGTCTACAGCCACTGTACGTAATCTACTTAAATAGTGTTCGAGGTGACACAGCTCCAACTACTTTATTAATGTATTTCCATTGTAGCAATACCATGTAATGTTGCAAAAATGACAATATAAAATTCAAAAAAATGTCCTATCAGTGTTTATGCAAATGAATCAAGTTTAAAACAAAAGAAGCTTTTCTCTCATGTTTCCAAAGTGACTGCATCTTCATTAGAATTGACAACATCAGACTTTAGTTATAAGACGCTCTTGGGCTCTTTTTAATGCTCCAACAAATTTAACCTCAATTTCTAGACTTTAAGTTTTCACACAGGAATTAGAAGTATGTTGACTCATTCATCAGCTGAAACCTTCTTTCTTCATCACTGCCTTTCCAAAGCCTTACCCCTAAGGGAAATTTTTCTCCCACTACCGGTGCAACAGGAAACATCAGATAATCATTAGAATTAAGTGCTTGTGTACAACAGATGACTGGTGAACTACATGGAAGAGGAAAATTTCAAGCCTCAACAGGCTCACCACAAAGTAATTAGCCTTCCAGGAAACTTAGGAATACCAGAACAAAAACCGAGTGGATGATTTGACCTAACAAGGTTACGTTTAAAAGACATTAGACACCAATTCAGTATGGTTTCAGTGTAATTCTATTGGTCGTTTAATAAAAAAGGGAAAATGTATTCTTTCATCAATACCGGTTAGCCACAACATTAAAAGCTCTGACCTGAAAATATCACTGATCATCTTGAAGAAAAATCATTAAAAAGATAAATACTAATAAATGCTGGAGTATTATATGAGATTAGCAATATAGGACACTTTATTTGAGTTTCCATATATTCATGCGTTTAGAAGTGGAACAACAAACTGTGTTTTTGGAGAAGAAGTGACTCAGATTTTATGTTCAAGTAGCTGCACAAAAAAGGTGATCTGTGTGTGTGTGTGTGCCTGTTTAGACATCTTTGTGGGGACCAAAAATTGGAACGTTACTATACTTGTGGGGACCAACAGTCACTTATGAGGACAAAAGTGCCTGTCTTCACGAGCTTGAAGGCATTTTTAAACTGAAAATTTGGTTTTAGTGTCAGGGCTCCAATTATGTTATGGTCAATTAGATGTCCTCACTAAGGTAGCAAAACGAGAATGTGTGTGTGCGCGCACCATAGCCTGGGTGAATCAGGTGTGTATAGGTACATCCAAAGCGAACAGCATTCTTCAAAGGTGAACGTTTTGGCATGTGGTGAGATGCTGAAGTGTTGCCGTTGAGAGTGACGCGGCTACAAGCAATAAACAGCGAACTGGGCAGAACCAGTTTTTTCCAGCTGAACACTTGAATGAAGTTGGGAGTGAGAGGGAACAGTAGGCCACTCTGTATAAATGAATAACCTCCTGACAGCCTGGTGTGTGTCTTTCTGTCTCATTTTGTTTGTCTACAGATTAATCACCATGGGGGCAATTTTGTCTGAACTGTATTGAATTTGCTATTAAGCAGAGTATTTTCTGTAATTTGTAAGCGCTATCTCCTGTGTTGTTTCATATTTTAAGACTACATTAGTAATAGTTTGAGAGTTTAGCCTAGAGCAGGGGTGTCACACAAAAGGCTAAGAAACACAATCAAGGATCGTGTAGTTAAATGTCTTTACATTGGCATAAAGTGGAGTTTCACTCATGTAAAATGATTAATTATTAAAGTAAAACTTTGTTTTTACATGTTTTAGTTGCATTTTACTCAAACCAAAGTCTAACTCTGTTTGTGATGGAAAAGAATGATTTTTTGAGTGTTATTGTGGCTTCAACTAATGATCATTTAATTTCTCTCCAAGTCAGAAGAACAAAACATGGTGACCAATACCACAAAGGGCTCTTTGGTTTTATTCTTCTCTTCGCGTTTCTACTCATCAGATGCAGATGTGATAAATCCAGACTTGTGCTTCTGAAAGCTCTGAAAACTAGTTGGAATTATTGTAAAAATGATGCACCATATTTCAACCATTCAAAACCAAGTGTATCATTTTTGAAATGCAGGTTTTTAAGACTTCTACATCATCAGTTTGATTTCTTCCTCCTGAAAAAATTTAATTAAAAAAATGCACAATGCATTTTAAATACTAAAGGCCTGATGTAGTAAATACGATACAAATGTGAATTTCTTTATGCAAATTCATATTTATTTATTTTTTGTATGAGATCAAAAGGTTCCAAAAATAGAATTTTCTTCCAATTGTTTCATGGTTTATGGCTAATAACTAATATTCAACATTGCTATCAATACATTTTTCAAAAAATGCCTCTCTGTGCAAAATGGGTTTAAAAACATAAACAACTGTGGGATAATGTTTGTCCGGGATGTGAACCGCGGGACAAATTGAGGCAGGATCAGCCTGATATTATTTGTATCCCGCTGTAACTTTACTGTATAAGGAGCTAACATCTCCAAAACGTCAGGAGTAGTTAGTCAAGAAGTGTTTGTGAACTAAAAATCAAGAATGTGGGATACTGTTTGTCCGTGATTTGGAGAGCCCAGCGCTGCTCCCGACGCAGGGAAAACTGATTCTGCAGGGGAGACCTACCTTGGCATTTGTGCAGGTGAAGCCAAAGGGAAGATATGCTTCACCATATTTTCTTGTCTTTGGCTTAGAAGGAAGTTGGTTTGGAAACATATTTGGCGATGCTTCATATCCTGCTTTGCGTTTGTGTGGGAGCCCCGTCAAAAACCTGTCCATTACGCTAGCAGTGTCCAAGTATTCCTTTTTTTTTTTTTTTTTTTCTTTTCATACCGCGCCCCCCCTAGGGGGTGGGCCCTACACTTTGGGAACCTCTGAGCTAGAGGAATACGTGTTTGATTGCTGAGGCAATGTTTTGTTTTTATCAAAAACAAGAAGTAAAATCTGTGAGTCAGTGGTGAAAAATTAGATTTGCATTAAATATATTTATAGCTTTAAACAGTATAGAGGACTAATAAGCGTAGTATTGTATGTGTCCATTATTGGGAAATAAATGTCAGATCAGCCCCAGAAAGAAAACGAAACAAAACAAGACAATCACAAAGCTCTGTAGAGAAATATATCTCAGGTTTATTAATAACTTTCTTCATTTTCAAAACTCATTAAGACAGAAATTATAAAACAGTATTTACACCTTGTGTCTATTTATATTTTTAAGTTAAAGCATGCCAGAGAGAATGAAGGACAATCAGTATTTTTTCCCAAATGCCAGTCGCTCCATTCACTCTGTTCCCAAATTTAACTCGAGACAAAAAAAAAAAAAAAGTTATTACCATAATCACTAACAGTGTTCTGAGGTACAAAAAAAACAAACAAAAAAAAACATTATATAGGCACTGACAAACACATTCACGTGCACCATAATGAACCCAAACCCAGAACAATTTAAAGCAGGGGGTGTGGGATGGGGGGCCACTCCAACATGAACATGGAAAAAAAATATACAGTCCTTTGAAATAGGAGTGTGTGTTTGCGTGTGTCTCTGTGGTGTTTAAGTAAAAAACAAGGAAGAAAAAAGAAAAACAGGAATGAACACACGAAAAAATACAGTCATTAGAAAGTAGTGAAGCCAACACAGCAGCGAGAAAGTCCTTTAGCTTCTGTGCGGACAGGGGAGTGAAATTATTGCAGTCACTTGATGAAGTCAGTGATAACATGATTATGAAATTCGGGTTACTGGCAGCATTGTGACACAACTGTGTGTTGTGTGCTGCTTCTGTTTTTAAACCACAAAAACCGTGGACTCTTTGAATCTTTGTCACTTGCAAAATTCTTACTTGTTGCTTAAAAGACAAGAAATACAAACATTTCTTGGAAACGGAGTAAAACATGAGCACATGAAGCTAATGCAGATTCAAAAGTAGAACTAGTGTTTACTCACTGGGGTTTGTCATTGAAGCATTGGAGGGGCTGCTGGTTTTCTTTCACTATTTGATTTCAATTGGTGTCAACTAAACTGGATAGTTGATTGATGAATAATTAAATAGATGACTTCGGTTACCATTTATTGACAATCTTTCCCATTAGCGTTATCTAGTGGCATTTTAAGTGTGAAAAAAAGATGAAAAATCTCACTCATTTCCCTTCTAAATATATTTCCATGTGCTCAAATACATTCACAGCCTGCTTGAAATGCATTTCCCCAAAACTGTTTAGCTGCAATATTTGCACAGAAAATGCCAGCCAACAGCCACAGCCTCTTTATAAGCAGCATCAGTGCTGTACTTTAGTCTTTGGTAGGCAGTAACGTGCAATTAAACCTGCCAAATAAATGATTCAAATATACAAGTCACACTCACAAAGCATCTAGTTTGGTGCAAAAGGTTGCAGGTTTGCCAACTGAGACATAAAATGCATCATCTAACATTGAAATGTTAGAGCAGGGGTGTCAAACTCAAATACACAGTGGGCCAAAATTTAAAACTGGAACAAAGTCGCAGGCTAACGTTAATATTTATTGGAAAAAAAAAACTTCCTCCAGATATAAGAATGAATCTTTTCTTATGGACTCAAACATGTTTTGCTGAAAAACTGAATATGGAACAAGCAAAGGTTAATACTAAACAATATATATATTAGCTGTATAACACCAGTAGGCCAGCTCTAATAGTAATTCGGTATGGATTCGCAGGCCAAATGTAATTAGGCTGCGGGCCAAATTTGGCTCGCGGGCCAGAGTTTGACACCTATGTGTTAGAGGATCACTTTTGTATTTGGTGAAAGAAATAAAATAATAATAATTTGTGAAACAACATTAAGTCAACTACACGTAACTACATCAAAAATGTTTATTTTCTAAAAACACTAAAATTCTAATCATGTGCTGCACTTGCTGAAGTTTTGGAAATTTATTGACCTCTCTGGCCTTTCCCACCACCGCTGAAACTCACTCGCATCACTTCAACAAGACAGGAAATTCCACAATAACGGAAATGCTTTTGGTTTCAGATTTTCCTCGTCCAGAAAACAAGTAGTAGTAGATGTAGTAATACTAATTTATTCAAATTTCAAAATCATTTTTGCTGCTGGGTGTTATGTTAATGCTCCTGATCTCAAAAACCGCAACAATAAAAGAATTTTTTTTTTTTTTTTTAAATTAACACCAGCTCGTGATCATCTTTTCTTTAGCTTGCTTCGTATCATACTCCTGGTGTCCTGCATATCCCAGAAGACTTGGTCACATCTTTTAGAGCAAAGCTGGAAACTTGTTGCTTGTAAAAAAAAAAAACTTTGCTACTCAAAGATGACAGAAAAAGTAAAGGCGGTGCAACCATAACCTTTATATCATCTTCATCGAAGTTGTGCATTTATTTTTGCTGTTGACAACTGGAGGAACTGCAAGCTCAAGGACTGCCAACTTGTTTATCAAAAGACAGCCATGAGCTAATGCATTCACAATTTTACTCTAATTGGGACCTTGTTTAACTAAACAAACATCAAATTACACTAAATAAAAAAGTGAAACTGGCAATTCAGACTGCAAACTCAAAAGGAACCTTTTTGCTGTGGTCTTAAAGTAGATTCATTTCCTCATAAACTTTTATATAATTACATTTTCTTTGCAACCAGAGAAGTCACCCCCTGCTGGCCATTAGAAAGAACACAGGATTAAGGCACTTCCACATTGGGCTCATGTTTCAAACCTAAAGGCTATGACCATCTTTTAAGTATAGCCCAGGGGTCTGCAACCTTTCACATCCAAAGAGCCATTTGGACTCGGTTTCCGCGCAAAAGAAAACACTGGGAGCCGCAAATACATTTTGACATCTAAAATGAAGATAACACTGTATATATTGTTTTTTACTTTTATGCTTTGTGTGAACAACTAAGGTGTGTTACTTATGAAATCCATGAAGTGCTACAGAGAAAATTACATTTTATTTATGTAATCAACACATTTTGAACTCTTAAAGAAATATAACAAAAGGAAAGACACCCAGTTGAACTAAAATGATCCATGTAGCAAACAAAAAAACTGTTGTCAGCCACCACCCTTATATCGCCTTTGGGCTTTTGGAGCCTTGACCTGACTTTTAAAAAATAATTGGTAAAAAAGCACTATGCTGCTGAAAAATGAAAAATAGATATTTGCAAAATTCTGCCTAAATATGTATTTTACCAGGTTAATGCGTGCGGCGGGGCGTGGTCTGCAGCGCCGCTGCAGGGGAGGCGGATGCAACTGAGCCACACCCGCAATCATGCCTCGCTGCCTTTACGTCTGCGCTATCTGTGCTGTTGTGTTGTTGTTGGTGTATGTCGGGCTGTGAGGTGAAAAGCTACAGCCGGCTGTATGCGTACAGCAACCGTGTGTGAAAAGTGGTCAATAACGAGATGCTGAAAAGCGTGTTCATGCAAACATCGTCAGGTCTGCCGTGATATGTTTACAATAAGACTTATGGTTCCGAACCTCTGCGCACAGCGTCTGCTAATCGGGGCTGTACGACGTCAGTTTACGCAGGACTGTAAGCCGTCATCTGTCAGGCGTGAGCGGTGTTTGTCTTTAACATAGTTCACGGTGGAGAACAGCCGCTGACATAATGTGGATCCGAAGATCCATAATTGGCCTGCCTGGGGTTGAAAGTCTCGATAAATGCACGGCGTTACGGTGGGTATACTGGCTTCCGCGAGTGTGACACTTATTTTGAGCGATGAAAAAATAATAGAATATAATTTTATTTTTATATTTCAATATCACAATAATATTCCAATTTAGAACTACAAGTTAAAAATAACTAACATAAATAAAATACACTTCAGCTAAATACTAATTTATTTTCCCAAACCACGCGGAGCCGCAGTATAAGGACTAAAGAGCCGCAGGTTGCCGACCCCTGGTATAGCCTAATAAAAAGTACCAAAAAGTGAACATCTGTTACATGTAGTTGTTAGTGTGGAAATAAAATTCTACAACGGGTGTCTTAAAAGCAGCAGAGTATCACAAAATAAAAAAATACCCACGAAACACGGCTGTGCTCCTGTTAGAGTTCAGGGAAAGAAAAAGATTTTCAGATTCTCCTTTAAGACGTTGTCTGAGCGTACAGTAAAATATAACTGGTAAAATATAACCAAAAAACAAACAAACACACAAACAAACAAAAAAAAACTGACAGAATGTGGCTAATGTTGCATTTGGAGACACAAATACAAAAACGATGTTAGAGTGACCCCCCTTTTCCTACATTAAAAACAAAAAGGAAACCCGAACATAATCACTGAATGGAAAGAAACACTTTAACATGTAAAATCTCCCAAAACGGTGAAATAAAATTGCATTTTCTCCCCTTCAAATCAACACGAATATATACACGCATACACAGACATTAAACTCAATAAATAAACTCTCAGATCTCTTAAAGTATTTTCCAGTCAGGAGGTGATCAAGCGTCTCACTTTTGGTTTCTGCTCCCAACAAGTCTCATGATGGCCAGTTTTGGTCTCGTACAGGCAAACTCACGCACAGACACAGACTACCCATCGTCTTTAGAAACAAAACAAAACAAAAAAAAAGTAGGAAAGGATTCTTTGCTCTCGAACGCCTTCGTCTCTGCAACCCATCTAGAAACTCCACGTCTGTCCTCGGAGGAACATAATTAAAGGTGACACAGATATGGCATTTGGAGAGCAGGGCAGCCACGGTTAACGTACCCTACATAATTAATTTAACACATTCAAAATATTCATGTTGATTGTCTAGTTCACAATACAGACTGGTGGTCTATCAGCGGCAAATCTCTTAACAACTCTGGGATAAAGGCTCTGGGCTACCAGCTGTTTCTATGCAGGAAACAAGGAAGAGAAAATATATCTCTATAGATAGAAATCCACCCCATCCCCATCCTCATTTAACCACAAAATCCCCCCAATAAATATCTCACTATAAATTTCTATGGTACACGTATTACTTTGTGTGAACTCCGCAGACATGCTCGGGTCGTCTTTGTCCTCTAGCTGTATGGAGGAGGGGGATGCAGGTTGCTACACATGCGGCGATGGGCTGGTTTGGGGGCTTTCGACCACACTTGCTTTTACGTACATCCGGAAATGAGGAGGAGGGCGGAGTCTCCCTGAGTCTCTGATTAGGGACAGTGATTTAGAAGCAACGCACACTCTTTCTCACACACACTACACCACACGCACTTAAATAATCGGTAACACCTCTGAACGAGAAATGGAGGAGCTTTCTGGTCCAGACGAACAGGTCCTTCAGATCAAGAGGCATGTGCAAACACTGACGCGATACGCGTTTCTGTCGCTAAACTTCCATCGATCGGCAGAGGTGTGGAGACTTTGGTATGTGTGTGTACACCGATGAGCCCAAACATTATGGCCGGAAATATCCTGTTCATTTTTTAAGCACAGTCAAAATGTTTTGGCTCATCAGTGTGTGTTCGCGATTGTGTGTGTGTGTTTAATCTTTGCATATTTACACAGTATGCACGTGGCTTGACTCTTTGGGCCTCATCAGCTTGTGCCTGCATTCCCACTCACACAAACACGCGCACTCACACACAATCCTCCCCTCCTCGGCATACAACCGGGCGTAGTAGTGCACGTGGGCCAATGTAGGAGTATGGAGGGCTGGTACCAGTGGAGGCTGTCAGATTCTGTTCTCCACCGGGCTGTGGTGGTTGCCTGTGTGTGGCGAGTTCTGCTCGTTGAGGAGGAGGAGCGTCGTCTCGTCCGGGCCGTTCTCCGTAGGGGTGGAGTCTGCTCCCAGGTCCGTAATGGTGGTGTTACCGATGGTGGTGGGAGGCGTCTGATCCATGCGAATAGTGTTGTGGCTGCTCTCGGGGGACTGCGGCGTGCTGTCCAGGCGAGATGCCATCAGGCCGTTCTGGTACTGAGCTCGTGTGATCTGAAAAAACGAGGGATAATGAGAATAGTTATCATTCTTAATATGTTAGCAAACACCTGCACAGTTGTATTTCTAGCAGTTACTGAGTACTTTTAAAACTGCATGCCAACAAAGCTTTTCAGAACTGTATGTCCTAGAAATGTCAATTTTAAAGACCAAAGGTGTGCCTGCATTTTAAACAGAATTTCTGTCTGACTTTACAAGAAATTGTTCACTTTCAGTCCAGCATGCGTCACAGGATAACGTCACTGTGATGTCTAACTGGATCAATGTAAGGATAGTGCAGGTGATTTATCCAGGAAACTCTGTACTTCTTTACTGACAAAGAGGCTAAAGTGAATCATTGCCTTTGTTTGCTGTGTGTGATGAAATGTTTTTCCCTGACGCTGCAAGGAAATGTACAGTGGGGCAAAAAAGTATTTAGTCAGCCACCGATTGTGCAAGTTCCCCCACTTAAAATGATGACAGAGGTCAGTAATTTGCACCAGAGGTACACTTCAACTGTGAGAGACAGAATGTGAAAAAAAAAATCCATGAATTCACATGGTAGGATTTGTAAAGAATTTATTCGTAAATCAGGGTGGAAAATAAGTATTTGGTCAATAACAAAAATACAACTCAATACTTTGTAACATAACCTTTGTTGGCAATAACAGAGGTCAAACGTTTACTATAGGTCTTTACCAGGTTTGCACACACAGTAGCTGGTATTTTGGCCCATTCCTCCATGCAGATCTTCTCAAGAGCAGTGATGTTTTGGGGCTGTCGCCGAGCAACACGGACTTTCAACTCCCGCCACAGATTTTCTATGGGGTTGAGGTCTGGAGACTGGCTAGGCCACTCCAGGACTTTCAAATGCTTCTTACGGAGCCACTCCTTTGTTGCCCGGGCGGTGTGTTTTGGATCATTGTCATGTTGGAAGACCCAGCCTCGTTTCATCTTCAAAGTTCTCACTGATGGAAGGAGGTTTTGGCTCAAAATCTCACGATACTTGGCCCCATTCATTCTGTCCTTAACACGGATCAGTCGTCCTGTCCCCTTGGCAGAAAAACAGCCCCATAGCATGATGTTTCCACCCCCATGCTTCACAGTAGGTATGGTGTTCTTGGGATGCAACTCAGTATTCTTCTTCCTCCAAACACGACGAGTTGAGTTTATACCAAAAAGTTCTACTTTGGTTTCATCTGACCACATGACATTCTCCCAATCCTCTGCTGTATCATCCATGTGCTCTCTGGCAAACTTCAGACGGGCCTGGACATGCACTGGCTTCAGCAGCGGAACACGTCTGGCACTGCGGGATTTGATTCCCTGCCGTTGTAGTGTGTTACTGATGGTGACCTTTGTTACTTTGGTCCCAGCTCTCTGCAGGTCATTCACCAGGTCCCCCCGTGTGGTTCTGGGATCTTTGCTCACCATTCTCATGATGATTTTGACCCCACGGGATGAGATCTTGCGTGGAGCCCCAGATCGAGGGAGATTATCAGTGGTCTTGTATGTCTTCCATTTTCTGATGATTGCTCCCACAGTTGATTTTTTCATACCAAGCTGCTTGCCTATTGTAGATTCACTCTTCCCAGTCTGGTGCAGGTCTACAATTCTTTTCCTGGTGTCCTTCGAAAGCTCTTTGGTCTTGGCCATGGCGGAGTTTGGAGTCTGACTGGTTGAGGCTGTGGACAGGTGTCTTTTATACAGATGATGAGGTCAAACAGGTGCCATTCATACAGGTAACGAGTGGGGGACAGAAAAGCTTCTTACAGAAGACGTTACAGGTCTGTGAGAGCCAGGGATTTTCCTTGTTTGAGGTGACCAAATACTTATTTTCCACCCTGATTTACGAATAAATTCTTTACAAATCCTACCATGTGAATTCATGGATTTTTTTTTCACATTCTGTCTCTCACAGTTGAAGTGTACCTCTGGTGCAAATTACTGACCTCTGTCATCATTTTAAGTGGGGGAACTTGCACAATCGGTGGCTGACTAAATACTTTTTTGCCCCACTGTATGTTTCTGGTCAGTCCATCTGTTAGACTTTTTCCCTATCACTATATTGATTGTGGGACATCACCACAGCACTGCCATCGTTCACCACACTTGCTGGAGTCTTCTGCAAAGAAAGCTGCACGCTCAAATCCATCTGTATCAACTGGGAATCTCTGAACTCCATTGAAATGCTGGTAAAGACCCACACAATCACACATGTGTGTCGGTTGCACCAGGTAATCAGAACTGAGAGGAGCATGAGAAGTAAAAGTAGTAAAAAACGACACCAAAGACACCATTCCAGCAGCTGTGATGTCACTTCTTGCATGCACATCTGTTTGTGAAGGCAATAATGGCGAGTGTAAATCAAGTGCAATGCTTCGCTGATAGGTCAAAGCCTTATTTTTATTTTAAATGCCACCTGATATAGAAATCAGAACTATTTGCAGCACTAGTTCCCAGAGCTCCTACACTTTTGAGAGCTTCATAGACCCATGTCTACATATTGTAGCTGTTTACCATCACCAGTCAGCAATGTCACAAATCTCCAGAAAAACTGGTAACATAAGCTCATTTCATTCACTGTATTGGTGTAGGTCCTTTAGCTTGGTCTGTTCTGCAGAGAAGAAAATATTTATGATAGATTTCTTTGCAGTGATGCGAAACCAACCGTTTAAAAGTGTCCACTGCGGTTACAGTCTTTGCTTCTAATATATGATTTTGATGCATTTCTTCCTCTTCAACCCCTTTTCCTGTTCAGCAAGCTTTTCACCCAGTAAGAATTCATAGTCATAGTCTAAGGAGCTTGGAAAGAAAAGCACCTGGACTTCTTTAAGTTGCTTGAAGACGTTTCACCTCTCATCCGAGAAGCTTCTTCAGTTCTAGGGTCAAAATGGTGGAGAGTCCCAGATTTAAGCTCTGTGGGAGTGACACACCGAGAGGTACAATGGACCCCCTAATGATCCTCTAACTAATCATATGAGCCAAAGTGTGAAAATGGGTGTGGGTCACAATCAGCCAGGGTTTCAGGTGAGCTCATTGTGAAACCTGGCCCCACCCTATCATGTGATTTCCTGAGGTCAGATGGCCCAGGATGTGAGTGGGCGTTAAGGCGTCTGGGAAGGGATCTCAAAACTGGATTATAGATGGCAGAGAGTTGGTGTCATAAACCACCGCCTCTGTTCAAAGATGGTCGCTCACAGTGGACATAGATGGCTTCTTTCACTCCTCTTTCAAACCATCTGTCCTCTCTGTCCAAAATGTGAACATTGGCATCCTCGAAAGAGTGACCTTTGCCCTTTAGATGCAGATGGATCGCCGAGTGTTGTCCCGTGGAGGTGGCTCTTCTATGTTGTGACATACGTTTATGAAGTGGCTGTTTGGTCTCTCCAATGTAGAGGTCTGGGCATTCCTCACTGCACTGTACAGCAAACACCACATTGTTAAGTCTGTGTTTAGGAGTTTTGGGACTCTCCACCATTTGACCTTAGAACTGAAGAAGCTTCTCGGATGAGAGGTGAAACGTCTTCAAGCAACTTAAAGAAGTCCAGACGCTTTTCTTTCCAAGCTCCGTAGACTACGATGACCTGGATGACTGAGAACCTTCACAGAGATAACAGTTCATAGCACCATCATGTTCTGAAGCTACTGCATTGGTTGAATGACCACTATTTAGATAGCCAAAGATAGTAACCAACACAGGACCATAAATCCTGCATAAACTTTGGAAAGGCTTGTTCAAACCCACTCCCCATGAACTGGTTAAAAAGTTCAGTAAATAAATGGAATTCTAAAACATAATTTAGACTCTGGTCCTTATGGCGGAAAGACTTCCCCTAAAGGTTTCTAGTCCCTGGAGAAAGATCATGTTAAGGCCTTGATTGTTAATTTGGAGGTAAGAAAAAAAAAACAACCTTGGCAAACTGTAGGTCAGTGAGGGCTCGGACGTAGAAGTCTGGTATGTACTGCTGCATGGGGATGCTGTTGTTGAGCTGACTGTTGCTGCCGCTGACCGAAAGTGACTCCATCCGGTCGGCTCCGCTCATCGAGGCTGTTCGGTTCAAGCCGCTGATATGGGATGGTGAACGAAACTCTGCAAACACCCACACACACGCAGGAAAGGTTAATAGCACCAGGTCCTGTTACGCATTTAAAGACAGGGTTGTGTAATAAACACCTATCGGGCCAACCATGCCGTTGGTTGGGCCTGATGTTACTGTTTCAAAGCCTTTGATGGTGGAGACCTCAGAGGCACAAGATGCAGTGTAGCTTCAAATGCAGGTTAATATAAAGAATAATTAACGAGTGAGAGTGATTAGTGACACACAATGTGTAATGGATGCACAGCAATAGCAGCAGTAACACCTAAAAAGAAATAAAGTTAAACCTATGAAAGTAAAGGAGAAAAAAGGTAGTTAATATTTAGGTATTTAATGCACCGAAGCAAAGACGTGCATCCTGCTGTGCTCAAAGCCAACAACATCTAAAAGTTTTCCAAGAGCACCATCAAACTTATTAACTTATTAAGAGAGCTGAAAGCAATATTTGACGCTGTAATCTGTTAAACATAAGTGTGAGTCAATGTTTAAATATGTGTCACATTTTCAAATGATAACTCGCAACACACTGCTGAAAACCTCAAATTTTACTGTTCACTAGTTAGTCAACAATTGTAAAACTTTCCAGGTGGAAATTTCCTGGACAAAACTTTCCCACATTCAATTTTTGATAGAAGAAAGGTTTCTGTGTTTAGAATAATTAATATTTCTGTGTGACATATTAAAAAATGACTGGACTTCTTTAATTTTGTTGAAGACAGTTCATCCAAGAAGCTTCTTCAGTTCTAAGAGCAACTGGTTGAGAGTCACAGAAATTTAAGTCCTATTGAAAAATGTAAAAGATTTGACTTAGAATGAAATAAAACTGAGAAAAACATAAAATACTTCCAGTCAGAGCTAATCAATAATAAACTAATGGATTAAATGACACATTATTTCAACTTAAGAGCATATGACGTATAGAGTTACATACAATAACCTCCACGGAACTCTATAAAGTGACACATAATAACAATCATAATGAAACCAGTACAGCTTAGCCATTAGTTCAGCTCAGTTTAGCTCTAGATGGCCATAACATGCAGCATGCACCTCCCACTTCCCTCAGACTTGTTATGTTCACCCTCTGCTCGCTCATAGTGTAATCACAATGACGACATTCACGGACGTCATCCAGCTGATGATACTCCTGGATGTGTCACACACGCGCTTCACACGCAAGCTCATTACCAGATGTGTTTTATTACCAGTTGGCGTGAGTCTTCCAGTAGGGGGCCTCAGTGAGTCATAGGAAACGGTTTTACCTAGACATGTCAAGTGTGTTAGCTTTCAAGAAATTAAGCTCTAAAGTTAATCCTGGTTGTCTATGGCTACTTTTTAAGTTAGTGGTTAGATGTCACTTCATCAGGAAACAATAATTGTCTAAAATAATCATTTTAAGATCCAGTAGGGAACCTTTCTTTAGTTGTATCCTGTCAACTTATTATGCAGCCACAACTGAAAACGACACTCAACCACTCACAAGTTAGCATCCTATTTAATTTCAAATCTTTCTTTACATATAAAAGTACCTTTTAAAAAAAGACATTATCCCATTGATCTGTGAGAATTATGAATTCTCAATTTGCATCATCTTAGTTCTGTGAAACTGTCATGTAACAATGAAGGAGTGGATCTGATTATCTCAAGGGAGAGGAATGATAAAGCATATCCGGCTTTATTGTCTAATTTTTTCTAAATACATCATGATGGTTTTTTCTAAAAGTCATCCTAATGTATTAAATTACACTTGAAAATGAAACAGGAAGCTCATAAGGAAAGTGTTTAATGAGGTCATAAGTTTCTCCCCCATACATATGCTCTCTGCTAGCTAAAAACGCGAGTGCTAAAGATAGCGATACCCCGGCCCTCCCTGCAAAGACACAATTGAAAGCCTAAATGGGAAAAGTATGAACCAATCATGCTGTTTGCCTAGCACATACATAGTTTTACAACCGTATCAGAGGTGTGGGGGCAGGGATATCTCTGTACTCATTATTACTCATTTAATGACATAAGTAAG